>NW_026854698.1:0-86633 GCF_026571515.1 Ruditapes philippinarum | reverse complement strand
AAGAATATTTAGTTATACTTTAATATTTCCAAATTTAAAAGTGTATTGCAAAATTGCCTTTCAAAGTATTTTTTTTAAGTTTTTTAAACAAAAAAGAGAAGTTTAATTTTATACAATGTTGTTACATGTACCAGTTTAAGATATCATTCTCTGCAAGTCTAGTTCTATATGTTTGTAATAAACATAACAACAATTCAGAAAATAACAAAACATCAATGAGCAACTGCTTAAATTTACAATTCAAAATAATTATATGTGTTTTTCTTATTGCAAAAAATACATTTTGTAATAAACAAATAAATGTTTTTGTTTTATAGCAATTCTTATGTGCAACAATATTTAAAGGTGAAATGAGACCGGGCTAGTGGGTTTTAAAGCTTCCTTAATACAATTTTTTGTTTGTTTGTTTTATGTTCTATGAAATATTTCCGACTGATAGACAGCAAAATAAAATAAGTTACAATATGAAAATAAATATGGCTTATATGTCGCCTTTGTACACACTATATAATTTGACCTATCTTTTGAGAAGAGTAACTTTGTGTAAGTTAAACACGAATGAAGGCGTTTCTCGAAAGTGTAGCACATGGTGAGTGATAGTCAGTCGAACTGACAGGCTGTAAAAAATCATAATGAGTTAAAAAATATCTTCATGTCTGTCTCTACATAAAAACATGAATAATAAAACTAACAGACACACTTCCTTCTCAAATAAAGGCTACATTGAATCGCACAAAATAAACAGATTTTATTGTTGAACAAAGGTTGAAGCTAAGTTTCTTCTTAATAATAAAGTTTCGTGCATTTCAAATGTGTTTGATTTACAATATCTCATGGAAAATACTAAATGGTAATATTACAGCCTTGCATTAATACAACGGAAAACGTGTACAAAACAAATATTTCATTTCTCTTAATATTAAAATGTCATTGTAAACATGTACAGAAACCCTTAGAAAGCACGTGATTGCATTAATAACATAATCTTGTTCATATTATATCAAGTAAATAACTCACCAACGAAACAATCACCGGAACTGCGAATTTGAAACAAAAAATCAGAAAAGATATTTTACATTTGGTCGCTTTTCTATGTATTATTGATAGTATTGTTATATAATAATATCTGTTAAGGAGAACAGAACCCAATCTTCCCACCGCACAATAACATGAGATGTTTAGTTGAAATTCGAATTCAATTGGCCAATAAATTTTTTAGTAATGTTTGCGTAGCGGAACGAAAAAACGGAGAGGAATGATAATAGACTGATGCTACTTATCCAGTATTATTAAAATGAAATTGTATTTATTTCAAGGCAATATTACCACTTGGTACATGTACTGCTTTATCGGTAATTATCAGAGTAAACCACAAACCTTTTACCATACAGAAAATATGTTTTGTTTCCTCTAACATAGTCTAAAGTTATCATTAAATGATATTTTTAGTGTCATAAACTTTATCTATCACGCATTATATAATAAAAATAACCGAATAATAACTGTATTAATTTAGAAAAATACTCTGTTTGGCGATGAATGATGCCAAATATTGTACGTTAATTACGATAATTTTACTTTGGATTTTTAAGGGAAATAATGGACAGAAAAGGTTGCTCAACATTTTTTTTTTATTTATTTTTTTTTATCTTAATATCATATTCGCGTTTTACATTGAGAGTCATTAATAAAACGGGGAAAAACTGAATAGGTTTTTGTCAACGATATTCTTTTTATGCTATTTTTGATTGGTCTAAATGTGGAGGATACATTTTCGTTTAATATTAAAATTGCTCATTTATATCAAACAACAAAATATATAAATAAAATCAGTTATGTATTACAAAGAGAAAATAAACACACAAAAAATCTTAATACTGATATAATCAATCAAATTCTTATATACTCATATTTTTGATTAAAAAATCCTTTTCCTTAAAAACTATTCGCAATACATGTACATGTATATTAAAAACTTAAATGTAATTATATACATACCTGGGCACAAAACAAAATTGCGGAATATACAAGATCTTTTAGGACAAATTAAGCCAAAATATTATAAATCTTCAGTCAATATAGTTAAGGTTGCAACTGGTACATTGTTAATTCTGTATCAAAATGAGGCGAATCCCTACGTATGCTATAATATTTTTTAATTTTTAGTGTGGTGCAAAATATTATTTCAAGGTTATTTCATGTATTTTAAAGTATTTAAAAGAAGAATAGAGAGGTTTAATATATTACAATGCTGTTGCATGTACCAGTTCTAATTTTTGTTGTCAGCAAGTATTGTTCTAAATGTTTGAAATAAACATAACAACGATTCATAAAATAACAAAAACATCAATTATTTATGTTTGCTTAAATTTACAATTCAAATTAATTCATTACATGTTCCTCTATTGGCATAAAATTTCATTTTCTAACAAACAAATGTATTAGTTTTTATGCATCAATATTTAAAGATTAAATGTGAACGGGCTCGATGGTTTTAAAACGTTTCCAAACAAAAATGTAGTTTTTTGTTTGTTTTATTTTTTTCAATAAAATATTTGAAACTGTTCAACAGCATGATGAAATTAGTAATAATATGGGAACACATTTGGGCAAAATGTCGCCTTTGTACACACTATATAATTGGACCTATATTTTAATCTAAATGTCACGAGATGTTACGAGGCGAAGAACAACTTTATATAAACATGAATAAAAGCCTAACACCAAAGCGATAGACAGTCGAACTTATAGACTGTAAAACTATATCTCATTTTTACATTCTTGTACAGAGACAAGTGTTATTTCGGCAAAAAGCACATATCTCCAAAAAATGTCAGTTAGAATCTGTCTCTACATAAAGGCACGAATAACAGAAGAAACATATACATTTCCTTCTCAAATAAGGCTACATGGAATAGGACAAAATACGTTTTTTGTTGAAATAAGTTAAAGCCTCATTTTCCTATAAATAATAATTTTTTTCATGCATTGCAAATACGTTTGCTCTGCTACATTGAAGAAATTAAACGTTAAAATTATAGCCTTGCGTAAATACAGAAGACGCGTCTAACACAAATAATTCATTTATCTTATAAATTTTCAAAACGATGTAAACATGCACCAATAACACTTAGAAAGCATGTGGTTGCATAATTAACAGAATCTTGTCCAAATTTTATCCGATAAATCAACGAAATTATCACTATCAATGAGAATTTGAAACGAAATTTGCAGAAATAGATGTGTTTGTCTGCTTTACTGTGCTTTTCTTATGGTTTTATTTTATAATACTATCAGATAAAGAAAATCAACCGAATCATTTCATGTTTTCTATTAAAATATGACAATACAATGAGAAAAAAAGAATATAACATAACGTAGCTAGAATTTATTCAAATTGAATACGCTAGAAATGAGACAGGTTTTATAGAGAAAGTGAAAAGTGTAGATGAAATGACAACAGGCTGATGCTAATAAGCTAACCATAAAGACATTGGATTTATTTTCAGTGCAATATTTCCTCTTGGTATTGCTTTATCTGCAATTATCACAGTAAACTTTAACCATTTCTATAATACAAAATGTATTTTTCGTGTTTTCCTAAAACGTCGTACAAATAGAAGTTGCAAAACCTGATAAAATTTCATTAATTTTGTCAACTTTATTTACAGGTGAAATTCAGCGTATTGTAATAATACTTATTGCATAATTATTGTGTTAGAAAGACTGTGTTCGATGATGAATGTTTTAAAACGTTGTACGCTAATAGCGATAATTTCACTTTGGATTTTTAAGGGAAATAATGGACAGAAAAGGTTGGTAAAAGGTTTATGTTTCTTTTAGATATTCTTATATAAATTTGCTTTGTACATTTAGAATGAATACTGAAACAGGTCAATAATTGTTTTTGTCCGCGATATTTTTGCATTATACCATACTTGATTTATCTTAATGTGTAGAAAGTATTTTCCTTTCTTGCATTGCAAACATAAAGATTGCACATTTACATTACTTCACTTACACTAACATGTATGTAAATTTAATTTGGTAATTGTTTTGCGAAAACAAATGATAGGACATAAGTGTTTATATCTTATACTTTTGGATTGGAAACTTATTTAATTTTCAAACAATTCAGTCATCAATTCAATAAACTTTTAATTTAGTCTTTTTCTTAGTAGCATAAACGAATTCGTGAAGAAAGCACAACACAGCAAAATTGAAAAGAAAATGTTTCAGGCTCGGTTTGATTGCGCCTTTTCATGGACGTTACTGAAAAGTGCAAGTTACCGCCCGAGCCCCCTAGCATCGGCTTCAGAAGAATTCAACATTTATACTCGAAAATGGTTAAACTTTGAATTTAGAAATATCCGCAGATGTGTTCATATGTTTTGTTCTGTTTTTTTTTTTTTTTTTTTTGGTTTTGGAATGTAATTTTTCATAAGTTTAAAGTAAAATATACTTTTATAATGGAACCACCTATTTTGGTTTAAAGTAAGCTCGTTTTTTTCACAATGAAGATGTACCGCTTGTGATTTGACAATCAGCTAATTTTATTTTCTGAAACACAACATTTAAGTTAACATTCATGTTGCGCGGTTCAGGTAACCACCAATGCATTTTTTGTTGATTTATCATGTTGTTTTGAATTAATGATTGTAAATAATATTTATTAGCAAATATTTATCAGTCACTAACTTCTTTGGGTAGCTTGCATGTACAAACCTGGTTGATTAAGTTGTTGAATTAGTCTTTTGCGTTTTGTCCAAGTTGAATAATGAACTATTTTGTATGTGAGGCCAACTATAATGTCTGTTCACTTTCATGACAAATTAATTGACATTTAACTCTGCTTTCTTCGTGTGATAAGCATCATATATGCTGTTAAAATATCTGGAAACTAAGTGACCCCTCGCAAGCATTAATCACAACAAAATTACAAGAGAATTACAGACTTAGTGTGACTAAGTCTGTACATGAGGGATAATGAATACGTGCAACATCCGTCACGCCCCCTAGCGTCGGCTTGAGCGGTACTCAATTCTCTACATTTAATAGTGCTGGCATCAATGATCCCGAAGGACCAGAAAAATATAACATCACTGAAGTGAAGTACGAGGCAACGTTTTACAGCTGCCAACCCAACAGATTAACGTAATAATTATAAATCACAGGTTTGCACTTCTGTACAAGAAAGTTCATTCATTTCAAAAGCCTTATTTGCTTTAAACTCGGGCTTTTAAAAGTAATTGATTTCTCACTTTTTTCTTAACCGTACGCTTACGTGTAATAAGGTTCATTGTTAGAGAAATAAGAAGTATTTTTATATTTGCTTGCAAAGATCTAGAGAAGGGGCGATCCTTCAGCAGCTGTGAAAGAGCAGACTTGGTTTGATTGAGCCCTTTTTTGAAAGATGTAAATGTGATATTTTTAAAGCTAAGATGTGGTGACGCATAAAATACATTGGTTTCTTCCAGTGATAATGCATTCATAAATTATACTTATGCAGATATTAGTATATAATTATAAAGCAATTAAGATATATGTACATTGTATATTTAAAAGATATCAGCATCTTACTCAGTCACCTTCCATACATAAGAAGCAAGCTACAAAAAATGAAAGATTTTCATCGCATCATGATTAAGGTTTTCCATGCGTCTAGACATAATGCTATATTCTTGTTAATACTGCTGATACAACATACAACAGAGGCATATGCAAAACATTTTATCTAGGGATGTCCATTTCTATATAACTAAAGTACAAACTTTCAAGAAAAAAAAAGAAATACCTTCAGACATCCAAAGTACAAGTAATAATTCTTAAGGGATAAAAAGTTAATGGATAAAATAATACACATGGTATTGCACAGACAGACCAACCATGGGGTAGAATACGGCTAAATAGAGATGTATCTATAATCAGTATGAATATTTGTATGACTGTTAATCATCTTTTACTAATATGTAAAAAGTTATATAGAAATAACAAAACACTCATATTCTTGTCTTTATCACTTCGTTAGATTGTTTGTTTGTTTGTTTGTTTGGGTTTTACATCACATCGGCACAGTATAGGTCATATCGCGACGTTCCAGCTTTACTGGTGGAGGAAGACCTCAGGTGCCCTTCCGTGCATTATTTCAGACACGAACGGGCACCTGAGTAGAACCACCGACGTTCCGTAAGCTAGCTGGATAGCTTCCTCACATGAAAGAATCCTAAGTCCCTGTCGGGATTCGAACCCACAGCGGTGAGGGGCAAGTGGTTTGAAGTCAACGACCTTAACCACTTGGCCACGGACGCCCCACTTCGTTAGATGGTTTTAGTACATCCTTCATTGGTAATAATGCTTTCCCTTCCTTAAACATTCTTTTTAAAATAAAATTTCTTTTCTTTAGTCTCACAAAAATACCAGTTAAGCTTGAATAATCATAAGAAAAAAAAAGTATTGTGAATGAAATCGACGGGCTTTGTAATAATAGAAGAACTATCAATTTGAAACAGTTGATTACAAAGACCCTATAATTGTACAAAAGGATGAATAATAACACTATACAGCCAGATATAGAATGCAATATTCATTTAGAATGAACAAAATTGCATTTGAGAAAAATGCTTTGTCACCGCATGGTTAAAATTTCATAGCTGTACATCAAAGGACAAGAAAGTAGGTCACATCATCAAAATCTAGGTCAAAGTTCAATTTTACAACTAAAACTGTGCACATGGTCAAAATGTCATTGCTGTACATCAAAGGACAAGAAAGTAGGTCACTGTCCCCTTGGGCAAGGCATAATTTTGACCCAAGGGTTTAATAACAATCTTGATACAGATTCACCAAACAACATTTCAAGTCAAATATCTAAGCTATAGCTTTCTCCCTTTCAGAAAACATTTGTTTTATTTTCTGTTTTTACTACGTGTACATAATGAGAATCACTGCCCCCGGGCAGGGCCAATTTTTGACATTTGAATAACTTTGGTAGAGGACCTATAGATGATATAATATATCAAACACCTTGAACCTTCAGACAATTTTTTTTCACTATATGTACATGATGAAAATCAATGATCCCCGGGGCGGAACCAATTTTGACCCCAAGGCTATAATTTGAACAATCTTGCTAGAGGTTCACTACACCATGTTTCATGCAAAATATCTTAACTCTATCCTTTGTAAATTTAGAGAAGATGATTTTTTTAATTTTTAACTATATACATATAAGATAAACCTATGGCTCCCAGGGGCGGGGCTAATTTTGACACAAGAGGCAAGATTTGAACAACTTTGAAAGAGTACCTTTTGATGATATTATTTAATAAATATTAAAGCTCTAAGCCTTGTACCTTCAGATAATAAGATTTTTTTGTTTTTTACTATATGTATATATTGAAATCAATGACCCCCAGGGCGGGGGCAATTTTCACCCCAGGGCGGGGCAATTTTGACCCCAGGGCTATAATTTGAACAATCTTGCTAGAGGTTTACAAAACAATATTTCATACAAAATATCTAAGTTCTAGGCCTTTTGGGTATTTAAAAGGAAGTGTTTTAAGTTTTTTTCTATATGTACATATAGCGAAAATCAATGACCCACAAGTGAATCGCTATATGCCATCGCATCGCAGTTAACATTTTGCTTGCTGGTAGGGATTTTATTAAGGTTCTAATTACTTCAGCAAAATTATATCTTAATTTGAAGTTAAACAAGCTGAAGAATGCGGTTTCTTCTTGTTAATTTGCTGCATTGACAAATGTAGTACATCGCTTATGTTCCATTTCTGTGCCTTTTTCCAGATCCTGTGTTGCACAATAAGGTTTAATTGTAATATAATACAATTATAAATCTAAATAAAAAGGATGTACCGAAAAGTAAATTGCTCGAAAATATATTTATGTTTAATGATTGTTCTACTTGTCTGAAATAACCGAGCTATAATTATTTTAAGTTTATCATGTTTAATTGACTGTTTCAAATTCTAATTATTGTATGGATCTACCATAAACCTAACAATTCTATCATAAGAAAGTTCTAAAATATAACATAAAAAATACATTTTCTACATTAAATTTCGTTATATAACATCTCATTTGCCAATCTTCATGTTGAATAACGTAATAAAAGTAAATACTTAATTTGCTTTATAAAAACATGGTGTACGAGATAAATGCTTTAAAACTTAATTAACATGTATACAACTAACTGCATCTTTATGTTTCACATACATTTACATTTACATAGATTCAATATTACAAACAGACTGTGAAATTGTATATAAAATTCTTATTTTTACACGAAAATGACGAGAATTATTAACTAAAGAGACACAAATATCTCAGGAAATGTTCATTCGAAGATGTATTTGATGTCTCAACATGATGAGAAACGTATGCGCTTTTTAAAGAGACAACGCAACATCGGATATAATATTGATTAAATCAAACCCGATTTATTAAACCAATTGCTAGGTTATTTTGATGGAATCTTGCATTTACCCTATCGTCCGTTACCAGGCTGTATGAAACCGAATCTTCAGCAAAATTAGTTTTGCCGTTGTTGTTTTTTGGCGTTTATTATGAATTCTGTTTTTCTCTATTTTTTAAATATGTCACGCAGGTTTATTTAAGGTGAAGCTTAAGATACACTTGGAAAAAATTACGCACAATTCATCTTGATTAAACATGTGTTGAATGTAGAGAAGGAATGCAATGTCGTGACAAAAACAAAAAAAAAAGGATTTAAATATCAATATTGTTAATGATCGTCCATCAAACTAGCCTGATGGAACTCTCAATATTTCCTAAATTGTTTTTCTGTTGCTGACGCGCGTTTCTATTAAGGAAGCTTTACAATTTGCCATTCATAACACGTTCTCATTCTTTCCATGTTGTTTTAGTTTTATGCGTTTTAATAAATTTTGCAAAGAAAAGCGCAATGGCCTGTTTTTTTCCTTTCATTAAAATATCTTTTTTTTTTTTTTTTTTTCAAAGTGATATTTAAAATTGAAAAAGAATTATAATATTATAAGAGATATCTTCTCTTCCTTGTAATTTGTCATCATATTGGAATGGACATAAGAAATGGCCTCTTTATAAACCTTTGTATAGGTACACTATCAGTTTTGTTAAAGAAAGAATTATGAGAAAATATATGATATCATTATTATGCAATTGTCAATGTGTTTTATTCAGGCTAGGTGAGAAACACCTTAAGGCAATGCGTTTATTGAAATTGATTTAAAGTTTCATTTTTTAAACACATAAGGCAATGAAAAGAGAAAATTGATTTTAGAAGGGAGAATTGTAACAAAAACAAAATTCTGTTATACTTTTTAAATGACCTATATATATTGCATTCATTGTGTGGGTACAATATTAACTTACGGCAAGAAAACGTTAATTTCCACGTCGTTATCTTTAACCTTACAGTTCGTTGTTTTTAAACACATACTCATTAGTATATATTTGACAACTACAATTGCTCATTTGCGGCTACCTAACTGCTCTTTTTTATAACATTCAAACATAAAAAGCAAATTTAAAATTATTGATTGTGTGTTTTTAAAAACAGCAAAAATACGTACGTTGTTGATTTACTATTTCGTATTACAAATAGTCAATATATTATATAATATAAACCGTGGTAGATAAAAGTCCATGACCAGTTAAGTGCTGCTTTCATAAATATTTGCAATTACTTAGATAGCATTTAATTAAATGCCGTTATAATGTTAGTGTTTGTATCTTAGTTGTAATAACCACGACAATGCGCATGTTGAAATGATAGACTTCTGATTTGTTTGACTGATTAATAAAAGTCAAAATAAAACAATTGAATATACATTGAAACGCAATATCAAAGGAGTAAATATCTTTATCAGGGTATAATATAAGAATATAAGTATTTTGTAGTCAGGTCAAATATAAAGACTAAGTATAAATAAGAAGTCATTTAAATTAATAGACCAAAATAGCTTAACGAAATATACTAACAGTTTTGACTTGAACATATACCAGTGCCTACATGTCTTGTTAGGACAGTGTTTTCCTGAAAGAATAAAATCATAATGAGAATGTTTTTCAACATCCAAATCAAACGCAACATAACCGTTGTTTGACATGTTGTACGAAAGTTACCCAGTTACAGTTTCTTTAAATAGGTTAATAAATCCAATTTGTAATGGTATAAAATATATAGAATAATTCAATACTTTTACAGGGTAACAAACGACAAGATGTTAAATTATTTCAATAAAACGTTCCTATTTATTTTATAACATTTAGTTATTATGAGGATTATATTAATATTTTCTGGTCCTTCGGGATCATTGATGCCAGCACTATAAAGTGTTGAGAATTAAGTACCGCTCAAGCCGGTGCTTGGGGGCGTGAGGGATGTTGCACTTATTCATTATCCATCATGTACAGACTCAATCAAACCGAGTCTGCAATTCTTATGTTATTTTGTTGTGATTAATCCTTCCGAGGGATCACTTTGTTTCCAGAATTTTGATATGCCTTATAACTTATACGGAAGAATGACATAATTCTGAGCATTGTCAATCTTAAGCACACGATAGGAAGACATATGATAGAACATAATATCCCTTGGGATGAGTGAGATTACCACTGTTGCCGTTTTAGAACTTATATACTTTATAATTATGACATTTATGTCATACCAAAGGGAACAAAGGTGTTTTTGTCACGCTTAGTCAGAAAATATTTTAGAAATATCTAATACTATCTATCAGAAATATTAATTGATTTAATGCGCAAAGAAGAAATGCAACCATTTTCACGGAGTCTAAGATTTTTTCTAAATTGTTTTGTGATTTAATGACGTTATAAGAATATAATTTTGTTTCCTTAGTTTTTGTTCAAATAGTTTTTTTTCTATATAATATATATATATATATATATATAATATATATATAATATATATATATATATATATATATATTTATCTTTATGAACTCAAACTTTAATCTTATTCATTACTTTCGAATCTCATTTCTTTTTAATTGAACACTTAATGCGAAGAGAGAGAATAATAATAAATTTTATTTGTCCCAGTCGGTTTCATCGACAACAATTTAATTACGGAACAAGTTTGAAGAACTTTATTTTTCATCTGGCTAAGGATGCACTTTTGATTAATATTCTGATGGACTGTTTTTATTAAACATATTAATAACAATATTGCTCAAGTAAGCACATGAATAATGCATTGAGAATTCGGCTTCATTTTATCTAACTTTCTGTCGAAAATAGGAAACTGAAATAAGCTTCATTACATAACATAAAATAACATTATAAAATTGATTTGCAATATATGTTTATTTCAGTTAAGCTTACAAATGGCTTGCTTTAAGTCAAATATATAAATACTAAGAATTTTGACGAATGGTAAAGTATAAGACAGTGCAAAAATATCAAAATCGGGTATTAATGTCGCGCTCATAAAAATGCACAATTTTTTCTCCTAATTAGTTCAGCATGAATATATTTATCTTCAAAAAAAAATGACAGGTTTTAGTTCACCAGAAAGTGTAAAATAGATATCTGTGGAACAATGTAACTTCAAAGATGTATTGAATGTCTGTGTCTTTCACTATTAGGCACGATGATAAAAGATTGTGTTTCAAGTATAATTCATAAAAAAAGCTATAGTAAGAAAAACCGAGCGCTCGTTGAATGTTGAATCTTAGAAAAAGGTGCTGAATGTAGATAAGAAATGCAATATTATAAAGAAATAAGAAAAATAGGACATTGATAACTTTCGGCCATAAGAGATTTCAGAAACTTACGAAATAATCTTATTTGTTTTTCTGTTCGTCAAGACTGGCTTTATCAAAGCACGTTTTTCCGCAATTTATCATTCAACACACGTCTGCGATCTTCCCGTGTTTTTGTGTTTTCTCCAAATAAACCAAAACCATAAAGCATAATAGTCAATATTGAAATATTTTAGGTTTTAAATATAATTTGTTTACAATCAGTCTGTTTGTTAACAAATTATAATAATTAAGAAACATAACTGGATCCTGAATAGATTATTCATGTTAATAAGAAATGAAAACAACAAGAAATAACAGCAAAAAAAAAAGAGATCGAGAGAGAAATGAGATAAAGGAATGATATAAATCAATGGACACTAAATTAAATAATATCAATTATGTTCTCAGGGAAGAAGAATAACATAAAATTGAGTGTTATTCTTTAGGACGCCTGTAATAGAACATAACATCAAATGAGCAGAGTAATAATGCAGTAGGTGCTATGTAAGACATTATACACTTTATGAAATATGACATGTATGTCAGAGGAAGGTAAACAAACGAGATTTTGTCACGCCGAGGCAGGACTTTTTACGAATATCTATCACTATTTACCAGGAAATATAAGCTTTGATATGCGCAGATTGTTTTCAAAAACGAGGTTTCCCAACATGTTGTTTTGTAATAATATAATAACGTTTTCAACTAAACGTAATTTAAGATGCATTGTGATATATGCTTTATACGATAAAAGCATCAAAAGGCACGATACTTTGAGTGAAAAATAGCACATTGAAATCATTTTCATTAAATCGCAGACAATTTAACATTTGTATGGTTTAGTTTTACTTAGCCTATCAATGGCTTGCTTTAAGTCAAAGATAGAAATTCGTAGACTGAAGTATTTTGATGAATGGTAAAGTCTATATGCAGACGGAAATTTCAGAAATAAAAATCATGAATATCAAATGTATGCCTTCTTATTTATGCGCCATCAGACATTCAGAGGAACAGGATTCCTACTTAAAAGTTCTATGCTTACATAAATACTATGAATGAAATAGCTTTTACAAAATATCCGTTCTACTTCATTATATTTGCTAATCGGAATGTAAAATTATATTTAAGACTATTTATATGAATTAGAAATACGAGTGCAACAAAATAATACGATAACATTTATAGAGTATATTATCAACGGTACCAGCTCTTACATTGTTTCAATTGTGCTTATTACTGAATGGCTGAATATGACTTATTGTGTAAGAATAACCCGATTCTCAATTGATCAGTCGATCTCAGTCTTGTATTTCCTTTGGAGAAAATTGTTGCAATCCTTTGTCAATTTGCACGATTTGTTGTTGATCCATTTGTGTTTTTTCTGTTAATTATATTGATGCGCTAAATAAGTTTCATATAAAACTTAGGACAAAAATATATTAAAAACGGACTTGTTAGGTCTAATGCGTAAATGAGATTGATCAGGTTGCATGAACAGAAACGCTTTTGACAAAAATTGAATATGTGTGAAAATGTACAATGCAAATGTGTGGTTCTTATACTATGCAGTTTGAAAGGCGAAATTGAGTGAAAGAAAGTCGCCAAACAATATAATATTACAGTAGAGAACTGAGCATTAGCTCCAGTGTTCATAAACTAAGCATCTGGATAAATTTTGTAATGATACTCAATATACTGTCTTTGCTTTTGGCAAATAGTAATAAAATAGGGCTAAAATTACAAAATGTACAGAGTTGCTGATTTGCAATTAAACATACACAGGTTTTGGAATAACAGGTAAATAAACCAAATAGAAGCATAAATAGTGTATCAATCTCATGCCAGTTCAAATCCATTTTGAATGATAAAAATAATTATATAGAATTTTGAAATTTATATCTTTTGGCCTTAGTCTCGATGATCAACTTGATCCTAAAATCTTAATTAACACGGAATCAAATTATTATAAAATCACATATATACGTCGAAATCAGATATATACCGAATTTGAATTTGAATACAGTATTTAACATATAGAAAAAATAGGAAATTTAGTGCTTGTTTCAGGATGTTAAAATGCTTTATTTTGTTGTTCTCTAGTTGTCGAAATATTTATTTTCAAATAAAACCTTTATCAAACGTGTTTACCGCAACCTATGTAATTAAAGATCATAATCTTTTTGTTCTGTTTTCTAAATTTGCGTAATGCTTTTGTCAGAAAGAGAGCATTGTGGAAACAAAGAAATTAGTGACAGCATGGAATGCGTGAGTTGACTGTAATTTCTAGAGGTTTAATTTATTTATTTGGCATGGCTTTGTCTCTGTGAAGAAAAATGTCATTTTATCCAACATTTCCATTACACTTTGCAGATTTACATCTGCTTTACACGACTGAATAATAAGCGTCTGTTTTCTTGCACTATGGCTGTTTAAAGAGTCGGAATGGATAGATTGTTAAGAAATTAATACCCGTCAGGGCAAGAAGATTTAATTTTGAATAAAGTTTGTGCTACCTTTCTAAAAATCATACAATGCTTCAGTATTTTATGTTTGTATTTATTTAACTTATAAAACTCAATATTATAATATCATGTAAACGAACATTTTTCAAATAATGCAAAGATACATGAAAAGACAATATCTGCATGCGATTTCCTCTTAAATTACTTTACTCAATTTGAGAGAAAACAATTAAACGATAAAGTAGCGTAAATATTAAAGTGTATATAACTAATGTTAGAATGTCTGCACGACAATAACTATATGTAGCGTGCCAAGATTCCTGCCACAGTATATAACTTAATAGCAATTACTTGTTAATGTTTGTAAGATGCATGCGTGAAATTATTGTTTAGCCTGCTTGATAACGTGCTAGCAGTACGACTAATTGTCTTTGTCATTAGCTAAGCTTTCGACAAGGTTTTGCATACTCACTTAACTGAAGCATGCTGGAATTTCTGGAAAGGTCTATACTTGGTTTCTCGAAAATTTAATTGATAGACAGCAACGTGTTGTCCTTTCTTACTCTAAATCGTCTTTTGGTTATCTTTCAGCTGGTGTTCCCCAACGTTCAATTCTTGGTCCTCTTTCTCGTATTCATAAACGATACTGCAAAAGATATACAATTTTGTATGAAGTTATTCGCTAATGACACTATTCTTTCGAAAATCCTCCAACAGCTACTACCACATTACAGTCGGACATACTGGACAAAATTTTTTTATATTGTAAATTGTAACATGTATATATATTCTGAGAAATAAAATATGTTTAAACTAAACACAGGGATTTTGTTTTAGACATACTTTATTCTGTTTACTCATAATTACAGAAACATGATATTTGAATAAACCTTTGTGTGATATGACGACAATGTCATAAGCATAAATGTATACAATTTTAATGTTTTTATATGCCAGCCAGTCTCACCATTTAAATCAAATCATATTTACCTCTTTAAAATGGTAAAACGATATACAACTTACTGATACTAGTTCACAGAAAAAAGTTATTAATGTTACTTGATCAGGAAGTTCAACTCATTATCAAGTTAAAAAAGGAGGAAAAGCATCGTTATACACTAACATTATTTTTAACATTACAACATAGAGGAAGAGTTCATATAGGTTATATAAAAAAGCAGATATCATATTGAAAAATACATTAAACATCAAAAAGCTGCAAAAGACAAATACAACAAACTGAGTTATAAGTATTTGCATTGTTTAATCAACATTACATTGTTTAAGTTTGGTGCAAAATGATTAGATAAGGCTTATATTAGGCAATCAGTTCAAAGTGAACAATGTAAGTGAAAAGGAACAAACCTAATTAAAGAAAAATTGAGTGTAAGAAGAAGAATAAAAATTAATAATTTTTCATTCAGTTTAATGTTATTCAAGTATTTAACGTGTCTTGTATTCATATTTATTTATTTCATTTATCTGATTCATTTTAATTATTTATTTATTTATTTATTTATTTATTTATCTTAATATTAAAATGTTATTAAATGGAATTTACAAAAGTCACAGTAATTGAAATCAAGTAATATTTACATTTGTATTCGGCAAATATTACTTTAATTGTCGTCATGAATCCGTCTGAAACGAGTTTTGAATTTATCATATTACCAATACAAAAAATGTTGTCGTGCTTTAAAAAAGTTATGTGACTTTAACCGATTAAAGATGTGATTATTTCTGAAATATCCCATACCTTTTAATCTCGTGCAGACAAGTCAAGTAATTTAATACATAAATGTACATTTGTATCTTATATAATTTGCATGTTGGTATTTTTTTAGACAGGATTTCATCCAAGCCCTCCTCGAGGACTACGACAGTAGGATTCCACCAAATTTTGAGAAAGGTGAGTTAAGATATTAGACGTGTAGATGTCATATAGTTTTTGTACTAATACAAAAAAACATGTACGAGGATTAATCAAAATGTACTTGGCCTAATGTACTTCAGTTAGTCAGAGAACCCAACAAATGGTCTTACTTTTCAATATAATTGCTCTCTACATCAATGCACTTGCACCCACCCGTTCTCCAACTTGTTTAACTCTTCAAAATGGAACTTTCCAGTTTGGTCCCCAAAGAACTCAAAAAACCGCCTCCATGGCACCTTAAATGCTTCCAAAACGTCTACCACGAAACTTGGTTTTCAGTTTCGGAAACACACAGAAGTAAGAAGGGGCCAGGTCTTCATAAAGGGCTTAATGGTACGACCTTGCTCAAGATACTCAATCATGATTATCCCCTTACTATCCCAAAAAATTGAAGCCATCATCTTCACTGCTGATGGCTACCTCTTGAATTTCTTCCGATGGGGTGAGCCAGGGTGCTTCTACTGCATGCTCTATTTTTTGATTCTGGATCGAAGTTATGGACCTATGTTTCATCCTGAAACCTTTGTCATGCCATAAACATCAGTCAGTATGGCCTGAACTGAACCAAGGCTTATACCCACTTCACTAGCAAAGCTTTTCAGGTCTCGCCTTCTGTCGCATATGACACAGTTTCGGCAGTTTTATCGTTGGTGGACTCTTCTGGCTGCCTAGGCCGCTCAACAATTCCAATGCTCTCCTTGCCACTCTTTAATTCAGGAGTCCAATTTGTCACAGTACTACAGGAAGGGGACTCCTTTCCAAAGTGTATCCATAAAGCCTTCATGGATGTCTTATTTGGTCTAAATGACAAACCCCTTTCCAGCTCAAAGTGTGTTTTATGTTACTAAAACTGTGTAAAACTGCGTGTAACTCGGTCAGTAATCTTCAATAAGATATCAGTATCGACAAATTGTGTGTAAATGTGTAGTGGCTAGAAGTATATAGATAGATAACATTTTATCATACATACTTCGTATAACGTTTACTATCTTCCTTAACTTAACCCGTTCTGTTTAACGTTGGTATTATAGAAGAACAACGACATATATGTTCTCATATTGTGTTGACGCGTAGTGTTAATTATAATATACTAATTTCTTTTTCAAAATGTGGTAAGAAAACAATATCAAGTTTTTATTTTTCACTTTTCCTTTTTTTTTCATTTTTCCAGATTACCCATGCGAAGTCAACGTAAGCCTCTATATTAACAGCATTGATTCTATAGACGAACAGAAAATGGTAAAGTCATGACCTTTTCGTATTTTGCCCAACAATAAATAATATTTAAAGACAGTTGCTTGGTGTTTTTGACATGTTAATAGAAATTGGTTTCCGTCTTTTATCGTAAATACTTCTTTTCATGTCATACAAAAAGACTTAATTAAATCATTTCATCTTAATATCTATTTTTAACAAAGGCGGATATTGATTGATTTAAGACTTAGTGAACCAAGATATTCAATATATATTATTCTTGATTAGAATAATTTTTGACCACATTTGCCCTGCATATTTTCCCGCGTACTATTTTTTACTGAAAACCACAGTAATATACTTCGAAATTCGAAAATATATATACACACCCATGTCTTTGGCGATATTATATCATTTAATTTCCACTAACTGTCACAACTGTCTAAAATTAAACAGGATGCTTATCTATTTAAAAAAAGTAGAAAACATAGCTAATTTTACGTGCACCAGTGTTGCCGAAATTAAAATTCCATAGTAAAGTGACAAATGATAATTACTACACGAACTTCCCGATCAATCTACTTAGCTAGATATTATCATTCATGACAAAAGAGCAATTCTAGGATGGCGTTTAATAATAAATATGTGTTATAGCTTCTTCCACATTTGTGTAATAGGTTAGAATACAGTTACAGAGAAAAAAACCCATTAATTGTATCCTGAATGTCAATATTCATGTATTAATATTAAAAAAAATTGCTACCTACAATCCTGACTGTCAAAAGCCAGTCAAATCATTGGTGTGTAACTATACCTTAAATTACATTGTCATGTCATTGTTACGTAAAGCTAGACATATTTTTAAACAAGAAAATTATCAATTTAAAACACAATTTGTTTTTAAGCTTGATGTCATGTTTATGATGTCATTTACAGCTACATTGTAATTTGTTTGGTATCATTATTTGCAATATATATGCACAGCAGTCAGGCTGGAATTGACTTATAGTTTAAAACAAAACATCACATGTAATTGGTTAACATTGCTAGATAAGGATAACGTTTCCGTGCTCATTTCTACTGCTGTTTTTTCTCTCAAAGAGTTGAGTAATGAGCTAAAATGATATAAAATGTGAAATTTAAAATATGGAACGAAATATGTTTATGACGGTAAATATGTCAGGGAATTGAAATTTCTATTTCAGGACTTCACTTTAAGCACATTTGTCAGTCAAGAAGGATGGATAGACACAAGATTGAGTTTCAGAAATCTCATACCTGCGGATTACCTCGAATTAGATTCCAGATTAATGGAAAATGTCTGGGTTCCAGACCTATATGTTCGGAACGAAAAGCAAGCGTATTTCCATACAGTTACTATTCCAAATAAGATGTTACATATTTACAAGAACGGAGTGGTAAAATATAGATCTAGGTAACACATTTTGAACCTAAAAAACAATTGTATAGTTTACATGTGCAATGTTTTATATTATAACATATAAATATGCCATACAATCCTACTTAACCATTGCATTTTGGCTGACATTTCATTAGAAAAAATACATGTGGAGAAAAAGATAAAAATAAATTCAAAATTACATTTACCATTATTTCAACTGTCCTTGAATTCAGTTTTTCATCTATTTATCAGATGTCTTGCTATGTTGCTGCTATCGACGAAGGGTCCATCAGTATACAAACAAGGAGCAAATAAAATAAAATAAAATAAAAATATTCATTTGCATAATAACAGTTTGAAATTGTAAATATTTTCAATCGGACCATATTTACATGCATATCTTTGAATAAGCACAATGGTATATATCCCGACTAGAAGAAAAGTCTCTAGTTTATTAACATTACGAAAAGCTTAAAATTTCTGGTTGCAAGAAATGTAAAATAATATT
Organism: Ruditapes philippinarum; assembly: GCF_026571515.1. Taxonomy (NCBI): domain Eukaryota; kingdom Metazoa; phylum Mollusca; class Bivalvia; order Venerida; family Veneridae; genus Ruditapes; species Ruditapes philippinarum. The sequence goes on along the minus strand of NW_026854698.1, from coordinate 67,348 downwards.
AAAAAGAAAATTATGCATTCTTATGTAAAAACTATGTTACCATTCCATCACCTTATTTTCATGTAAGACCAACGACTATTATAGCTAATGATTACGTATTTATCATAAAACTTAATAGGGAGTTAATGTACACAGGCAGCGATTTCTTAGTCCAGAAGCTGACAGTTTTCTACAATACATTCAGTCATGTCGTTTTGATTATGAAATCCGAAATTCATTTTTTCTTACAGGATCACGTTAACTGCATCATGTCCTATGAAACTTCACAAGTATCCAATGGACAGACAGATGTGTTCATTATTTATACAAAGTTGTAAGTGTTAAATTTGTTCTTATAATAAAGGGTTTAATGAAATTGAATTTTGAAAAGAAATGTTGAACATATTTGTATTAACTGAAAGGTATTAACAAAAATACGAATAATTGTATGATGGCAAAAGCCATTGACATGATTGATAAGCTTTTTTCTTGTATTGTACTACACTCTTATTTGGAGAATTTTTTTACAAAATAACTTCCTTTGACAATATTTGAAATGTGCACATAACATTGAAAGTAAACTTTTTTAGTTTTATATCGCCTTTCATTTACAATAATGTATATTTTGAGCAATATCTCTTTTTTTAGTTGCATTTACGACAAATCGATTAGTATTCAGATGGCGGAAGAACGAGCCTATCAGATTGAATCCAAATCTTGAATTGCCCCAGTTCACACCGTACAGACATGAGACAGAAAACTGTACAGATATCGGAGAAGGTCAATATATTTTTACTAAGCAATATTTTCAAATATTGTCAACAAAAATAATGTTCATGTTCTTTAATTTAAAAAATGAAGTTGAATAACGAACTTTCAAAATAGTTCAATACAACTCTTTCTTACAGTGTTCCAATATGACCACCGCGTTTTCTCTGACAGTATATTAAGTGTATATATTTTCGTAAAAACACCATATTCTCAAGCTAGCCGTTCAAACACCATTTGCCTGATTCCGTTGTGGATTCATTTTTCAATTAGTTTGAAGGGACTTCCCTACATCGATATAAGACTCAAAGCCCTTAACCAAGCAAAATGTCAGATTTCCGCGTTGCATGGTCGTTTTTTTACCGGCTGTTTGTTCTTAATGTATATAAAGTGTATAAATGTTCATAGATTCACCATATTCTCGAGCCAACCTTTAAAACACCACTTGTCTAATTCCGCTGCATGTTCGTTTGTATCATTAGCTTGGAGGGTCTTCTTTACTGTGTAACAGCAATATAAGGCCAAAAGCCTTGACCCAAGCAAAATACCCACGAGATAAGGCATTGTAGTTTCTTTAATCGTCGATGGGAAAGCGCGACGGTACGATCGTGTCCATCGCACTGTCGTATTGTCACCATCGTACTTCCCTCCATGTTAATATTTTATTTAATGCGCATGCTTAACCGGAAGGTGCCAGTATGATGGTAACAGTTGGGTAGTGACAATAAAACATTATGATAGTGACAGCAAAAACGTACGATAGTGACAGTTCGACAGTTGCACTTCGCCATCGTACTTTTGTACTGTCATCATCGTAATTTCGTGCTTTGCGATTTCGTTTTCAGAGAACACGCGCTGGTCATAACAGAACCCCGTACTCTCAATTATTTTGAACGTTATACAGTTCATTCTTGCCTGATTGTGCTTAAAAAAGGGTTAGTCTGATAAATATTGAAACATAAACTTTCATTGTAAAAGTTTCATTGACACATTCAGTTCATTCTACTCAGCTTTGTTGTTATACATTAACACTTCCTAACATCTCATCTCGTAAAGTGTTTTTATTACTTATTTTTGATATATTTTCAGGCAACACCTGTTTACAATTCAATATATATCTTGAACGGAACATTGGATTTTATATGATACAGACATATATACCCAGTGTTCTCATTGTCATGTTGTCATGGCTGTCGTTTTGGCTTAATGTTGATGCCGTTCCTGCTCGAATATCTCTAGGTATTCTTACTGTTCTGACAATGACAACCCAAAGAAGTATGTCCAATGTTTCATTGCCACGAGTGTCTTATGTAAAGGTAATGAAGTTAATTAAAGATATATAATGCTCGGATTGTACATTATTTCTTTGTAGTTGCATTATGATAGTTTCATAGAAAATATGTTCAGATTAAAGTCTACACACTTGAGGTAAACACATCATAGATAGATTATGTCATAAAACATCTGGCAGGCTAAATGTGTTAGAAAAGATTAAATTGACTTAACAAATTTAAGGGTATTATGCGTCCAAATATAGATGCATTCTCTTATAAACATTAGAAATATTTAGTAAGACTTTTCAGGAATTTTATAAATGTTTGCAATAATGGAATTTTACCTGAATATGAGCATAGTATAACTTTAAAGTTTGAAAAAAAACTTTCATCTTCAACAGTAAACATTACAACAAGGAATTATAAGCTCCTTTTTTACAGATGGCTCGTCTTTTTTAAAATTTTAAATATGATTGATAAAGGATAAATACGTTGTGAAATTGTATATATTGTAGGCTATTGATGTTTGGATGGCCGTTTGCCTTTGTTTTGTATTTTCTGCATTGCTCGAGTACGCATGTGTCAACGTTTTATCACGAAACCAGCTTCGACGAAGACTTCGAAAAGATATGTTAGACAGACAAAATGGCATTCAAGAACCAAAAAATGGTCTCGTATGTGACTTAATGTATTGATTTTTTTTATTTAATTTAAAATGTACTCATATTATGAACTGTTATTTTTTTATTGTTGGAATTAACCATTTATTGTTACCAGAACACTCAGCTTATATACATGCAATACTTGCTAATCTAGGATCAATATCATACTTATATAGATAGGAAACTGGCCTTTTGAAGATTGCAATAAGCATACTTTCACAACTTTGTTCAAGAAAATAAATAATCTATAATTAACATTATACAATTAGCAACGGTATGAAAGTTCAAGGGTTGTTTAGTATCGCTTATACAGCAATGGCTATTAAACGTCCAGAAACTTCAACTAGCTACTATGCTTGCAAGTATGTTAGTTCTTTTAATAATTTCATTTAAGGCGCTCCACGGAGGTCAAACAACCTAAAGAATACAATTTGAAATTCTTACATTGAACAAATGAAGCACTTAAAATTGTAAAAACAACAAAAGATAAACTAATTTGAAATATAGAAATATGTTCCATATTGAATTGAAAATCAATTTGTTTTGTCCGATTATTAGCCCGGTGTGAATCACATGCGTTCCAACGCTGTTCATTTTAGGTCATCATGCACAATAAAACTGATGATTCTGGGATGATTCTGGAATAAATGTGTGAGGGAATGATCTGAAAATTTGCACACAAGTTAATGGACCAGACCTACATCAAATAGTACACAAATTGCGCAAAAATATTTCAAGTCCTGCCGTATCAAATGCGTCTGTGGAGTCCCTTAAACTAAATATTATTTGGCTTTATGCAAGACAAAATAAGCTCGATTTCGTCTTCATTAATTTCAGATTTATAAAATATCAGATTCACCCAATGTCATATTTACTCAATGTCATATATAACTCAATGTCAGATTAACTCAATTTCAGATCAGTGGACTGATGATTAAACGGTCACGTGACAACGCACAAAACATAGATGACGTATGCAGAATTGCTTTTCCAGTCAGCTTTTTGGTATTTTGCATTGTTTATTGGAGTTGCTATCTGACAACACATTGAAAAGAAATGAAACTTTCAGCTTTTTGTCAACGGAATCTCCAAAGAACTTTTTGGACTTCATATAACTTAGGAATAACATAACGATGTCTACGTAACTTATTAAAGTTTCTCTAAAATTCTGCATTTGAAGTTGAATAATCGAAAACTAAGAAGTTGTGGACTTCATAATTGTCTACAATTTATATAATGTCTATAACAAACTCTAAAATGACAATTGATTCGTGCTTTTAATTTGTTGATGATTTATATCACAAATTATAAATGTTTATGAAGCGTTATGTTGAATATTAAGATGAATGAAGGATTTCAGTCTGTTGATACACGGTTTTTTAAGTTTACCAATACAACGAATCATGGTTCAATTCCCTACATCTCAATGCTCAATTGTGTTCATAAATTAATTGTCACGAGAAACAATAGTACATGTTTTCATATTGATAATGATTTCCACGACCCGATGCGTGTAAATCAGTTTTGGGCTATGCTTTGTCCCTCTTGTAAAAACGATATATCATAACAATAACGTTTTAGAAATGTTAAGTGTTGGATTTACTTGGTAAAAACTAGGTACAAATGACATTTTATTTTATGAAGTCTTGCAGTACATACCAGTCTGGATACTACAACGTTTTTATAGCTAGCATTTAAACTACAATTACCACCAGAAAAAAGTTGTCAAAAGTATCCAAGAAGATCTGTACATTGTATTTCTATCACCGTATGTTAAATAATAATTGTTAAATTACACAATTACACTCATTTATGCATGAACGTCCTTGCATTGTAAATGAATCCAGGTTTAATTAAATAATTTTAAAGTCAATTGCTGTTTTTTTCTAATTTATATATCCAGTTTAAAATTGCTTTTTATCTTTATAATTAATAACGTATTTGGCAGGGAGGGGACCTTTTGGATTTCTGTTTTGATTTGTTTGGTAAATGTATTAAGTGATTTTTTTCCTTTTTCAAGAAAGGTAACTTCAAAATTGCTTTTTAAAAAAACGATAGAAGCGGCTCATTTTGTCCTATTTTATGACATTTTATCGCTTTTTGTTTTTCGTTTAACTTTACATTCAATTACTGCAGAAGCTTTAGAGAAATTTAGCAAAATTGTTTCTGTAGTTAAATTGTTCAAATAATATGGTGATACGCAAAGTTAGATGTTATGCTCACTTTTCGACAGGTAAGTCCTAATTAACAGCAAAAGTCATTGATAAGATGTGTCATTCATGTAAAATTAAACACTCGATCTGTTCTGTGCTATCTAAATGTCAAGAAAAGAGACATAATTATTTGTCAAGATTTGTTGTTAAAATCCCAAGCGAACTTACACGTCCTCTACAAAAGTCACTAGTTCTAGGCCATTGAATTGACAAGTCAGAAAAAATTTACATCTTAAGAATTAACCACACTTAATTACTCTAGATGAAAAGTTGATTGGTACACAAATTATTAAAAACATTTTATTAAACGTTATTAGTTACAACAGGTGCTGTGCAGTGGTCGTATTCTTTATTCCAGTAGATATTGTTATTAGAACTGTTAACGTAATAATCCTTTAAAAATCAGTTGGCGTAGCAATACTCTTCTATCAATTATTTTGTAACGCGTTTCGTTTGTTTTTGTTTTGATATTATAACTTGAAATCTTGTAAATTTGTCTTTTGGTAAGTGTCTGTGTTTGGCATGCTTCATTACACGTCGAATTTCATCTTTTGTACTTGTATTGTTATGAAGGAAACTATGAAGATAACTCTTGCTAGCGGATATTTCTATGCTTTATACTTTACATGGACGATTCCGTCCCATGTGTGAAAGGTATTTTATGTGCATCTTATCATAGATATCCCGACCTTAAAATGGTATACGCATTAATCACTTATGTCTAGTAAATTATTCAAAAGGATGTTACAGAAACAAGAAAAAAGTCAGCACAAAAAATATTAAAATGATAAAATGTGCAACATAAAAAATTTATTGACCAAAATCCTATTCACGGGTTACGAGCAACAAGGCGATTTATTGCTTTCTTGTCTAATATAATAATATTATATAAAAGCCCTGAGATCATCACATTTGTCAAACAATAGTTGTCTACATTTTATACGTTTGCTCCCATTCTGATAATTGTTTCTTACGTGTTGGCCTGAAATAAAAATATCACAAAGATATGTTTTAACACAATTCTTATTACTGTGCCAGACGTTATTGATTGATAATCATATTGTATCAAAGCTTAAGAGAAAATCTAGATAAAATGTTATAATAATTGAAAAACTAATTTTATGTAAAACAGGTCATTAGTCTTGATGGTGTAACGATTTACAAGGTTTGAAACTGTTTTCAAAAGATACCGAAATACTTTTTCAAAATCAACAGTGGAGGACGTTTTTCCTTTGATACTGTAACAATATCTCAAAAATAAATAATTTTCAGAAAAGAAAATTATATCATTTCTGAGACATAATGGGCATTTAAAGCTTAGAATTAGTAACAACCGTTAAGTAAATACTTTTTTCACTTAAATATATCAGTTTAAATTAACATTCCAAACACATCGTTCATATAAAGGTAATCGAGCAGTTTTATAAAATCATAACGAAATTTCACTGCCATTTTCCCCTTTGAACTTCCGTTATTTATGACTGCAGACATGTTTAAGTACATGCCCCGTCTTGTTTAATTTTTGTGTGTATTCTTTATACATGTACCTAAATAGCGTCAAATCATACCAAGGACAAAACCATAGAATAAGGGCTTGGTAATTTGATTTATTCAAGAGCTAGCGTTGAGAAGGCTTTAATATTGTTGTTCTTATAAATCCCCCACACACAATTTGTTGTAATTATTTATGGGACGATGCTGACAGCATTTCTATTATGAAGCTAAACACCCACAACAATATCGGCTTGTAGATTCATCTAGAAATTCAAGAAAAAACAGTTACTCGCGCATCATATCATTTGACTTTGTTTTTACTTTCTTATATTTTTTGTTTGTTTTTGTTTGTTAAGATCCGACATTGGGTTTTTTCGTATTTGGGCCCCACATTCCCATCAAAAAAACCCCTTTTAAAAAAGAATGGCAAATTTATGTTTCTTATAGAAGATTTATATTTCCGCCGTATTAAAACATCTGTTCCCAAAAATTTTAAAAATTTTTTATTGACAAAATTTTAATTTTGGGTTAAGCCCTTCAGGGAACTTTTGGGCAGTTAATTGGCCCCATTTAAATTCATTTCAAAGAACAGACTTTAGGGGTTTAGGAAACCGAATCTGCAAATTTTTCAATTTTTTCGCCCTTTAAAAAGTTCTTTTGGGGTTTCCCGTTTTTTCAAATTTTGATATGTGGGTTCGCTTTTAGTTTCACGTGTATGTAGAAATTTATGAGCGATCAAAAAGGTTTCCCCGTTTATCGCCCTAGGGAAATTGAGAAAATCCCCAACATTTTTTGTCCGATCTAGTAAAATACGGAGTGTTTTCGTATCCACTTAATTGTGCAGGAATATTCAATTACGCTTTTTCCAGCTGTGTTACGGGGTTTAAAGATACATAAGTAGAAACATCGGCGAGAATATAGATATATTTTCTAAAACAAGACGTTAGTATGATTTTAAAAAAAATACTGTCGTAATAATGTTGAACTAATGAGGTTTGTTTTTAAAATATCGTATCAAGCTGTTCACAAAACTGAGTAAATAAATCAATTATTGCCTAAGTATCCAAAAGATACATTTCTATTTTGTGAAATTTGTCTTATAATATAATTATCATAAATTGCTTCCTGTTCGTCATGTCCTGCTCCGGTTAGCCCATCAAGTGCGTCTGTGCATTCGTTCTCGTAAGGTCCATTGTAGACTAAACCGAGTTTAGTTGATCGGAATCCGTAATTGCCAGCTTGTCTTTTGTCAATTTATCGCCAGCTGCTTCCTTACTAAGTCTTGCAACAAATAAAAAATCTAATTATTTATTAATTTGACACATATTTATTTATAGCATATCTTGTGTAGAAATCTTAGTTGATTCACATCAGCTGCGATTATTTATCTACAATGTGAACTCGTATCTGAAACGTGAAATAACGGTATCGTGACAAACTTTGTTATTTTTCCTACATCACATCATAAGTAATAATTTAGGATTATTTTGATACAAAAGAAACAGTTCGTCCTTTACTCTTTTATCATTTGGTCCTTCTTCAGTTTATCCATGTCCTCTGAACGTAACTTCTTTAAGTTTTTTAGTTCTTGTGTCAACTTGACAATTCCTCCTTTAGCTGCCAGTCATTATCAGAAAATACAGCCTCCTTATTTTTGAAGAGATCTTTCAAATGAAATTTCTTTTTCTATAATTCACAAATAAGAAAGATATGTTAATACATGTTACACATTGATAAACAAAACGGAAACCTTTAAAAGACTTTAAGTTTATTTAACCGTCTCGTGTATAAATGATTTTATATTTTCTTATACTATCTATTTTCTTCAAAAGATTAAACGACAAACACGTGCAATTTTCAAAAAATATACAAGGAGTAACATTTCGGATATGCCTGATAGATTAGGCTTCAAGAAAAAACAGATATAAACTTCTGTATACCTTGACAAAACATATTTAATAAATGAATATTTCTTAAATTTGGAATTTCCGGCGGAAGAAAAGCTAAACTATGTGTTGGTCAAATTTGATTTGATGAATCTGTTCATGAGAGAGAATGAAGAATGCTACGTATCCTATGCCCTAATAAGTGCTTTAAAGAGTATAAAATATCTTATTACGTGCTGCAATCAATGATACCGCGATATCCAGAAAATATATAACTTCTAACATGAACTAGATAGGATTGTTTTACAACCATGAACACTATATATAAGAATAATGAAGTCTAATGGTGAAATTCAAAATAAAGCAATTCAAAGTCCAATTAAACCTCATGACAGAATCAGAATCAAGTGAATAAAAACATAATTGTAATAATTACTAAGTTTTAATACAAGGATATAAGCATTTAGTAGCAATTACATAATAAGTAATTAATAATAAACCAACATAGTCCAACGAAATATACACATGATATCCATTGGCACAGATGTATAACAATGTCGTTCACGATGTCGTTTAGGGTAGTTTTTGCAAACAAGTTTTGATATTTGATTTTAAATATGGGTTTATAATAGAGATTTTTTAAATGCAAAAACTGTCTTAATGTTAAGATTATGTATTAATATCTATGGCAATTTCTACGCAAATCGCCAGAACATCTAGTTAATGCACGGAGATTTTCCCCGTTTATTCAGGCATTCAAGTTTTCATTACATTTCTTTTGAAAGCATTTCTTTTCACATTTGGCTCTTGTTTGTTTTGAAAAATACTTATTTTTAAATTAAGAATAATGTAAACTATTAGCTGTACGTTCAACGCATTGGAAGCTTCGAACAAGTAGTTTTTTTAAAATCTTATGTAAAAAACAACCAAGTGGAAAATAAAGTTCCTATGCATAAATGGTTTAAAACATAACAAGAGAACAGACTTTGGTGTAATTTCCACATGTGTCTAGACATAAAACTTTATATTCTGTTGAATATATAATTCAAAGAGAAAGAAAAATAATAAACCTTATTTCCCCCAGTTGGTTTCATCGACAATAAACGCCAAAGACGATTTTGTTTATTATAGAGTATCTGAACGTTATCTTTTATAAGTCAAAGAAATCTCTTTCAAATAATATTTTTAAAATTAATAGACGGTTGTATAAAGCGGCCTTCAGCTTTTATTTTTGTTGGACAAACTATGGTTATTGTGTCGTTTCAAACATAGTATTTTAGTAACTTTATCTTGAAAAAAGTGCATCATAATATTATTAGGCTTTCTTCAAAACTGCGTCCCGAGAACTATTTGGTGTTCGTTTATAAACATAGCAAATCCGGAAATAAATCGCCTCTAAAAATAAAGCACAACACGTACCACTTTTTAACTTTCAAGGGAAAAATGCAAACCGAAATAAACTTCATTATATAACATGAGCAAGACATAATAAATAAATATAAATCTGCAAACTCTGTTTTCTTCAATTAAGCGTACAAACGGCTTGCTTTAAGTAAAAGATCTAAATTCTTAGAAACCAAGTAAAGTACAAATGCAGACGGAAAAAACAGACATAAATTCGGTTATTGATGTCGTGCTCATAAAAATGCACACTTTCTTTTGTTGGCACCATTAAACATCCCGGGAAACTGGATTCTCATTTAATAATGTTATGATTACTTGAATAAGATGAAAATAGGAGTGTATTCGAATTATCCAACTTACTTGGTTGTATTTCCTACCATTTTGTAAAATAATATTTTAAACTATCACTATCAATCAGAAGAATTCGAGTGGAGCATCGAAAGATAATTACATTTTTAAATAGTATACTATATGCAATAACATATCGTTTGTAATCTAATGGTGTTGACCACGTAATGGTTGACATATTATGTGAATAATACGACTTTTCAATGGTCAACGATAATAGACTGAACATTTGCATTTTTTATACAGAGGGTGCAAGATTTATATATTTTGAAAATGTTTTTGCCTTTTTTTTGTATCCAATCATAAGGTTTAGATGCCAAAAGAAAATAGGTGAATAGTTGAACTCAGGACAGAAAGGTGTCACGAGATTAACAACAACAATATTTACATTTCAGTAAATTAAGAATTGTATTGTAGCAAATATTAGCTATTGTCGTTCTGTATACGCTACCAATATATTCGTTCCTTAACAAATCACATTTTGAGCACAAAATACAAATGTACACTCTATGTATTGATTTCATTTTGGATCCTGATGACATACATGAGTGTGTGTCCATCCATTTTCTAATGACCACACTATAACTAGTTTGCTTTGTTATTAGATTCTACTATGTGAATTTACCATGAAGCTAAATAGTGTTCATTGTTTTTTTTAAATTATACTTCAATTATTATTTTTTATATTTCTGCTAATTATCATGACTTGTTAACCAATATCATTCTCCATATGTCCTATGACTAAATATGCTGCTTTGACAACAGTACATGGAACGGAAAAAAATGAGCAAGTAAACATGCAGAAAACTGCCTCCTATGTGTTTCAGCTAGCGTCAGCATCTCTCACAGACTGGCCTGTGAAACTATATAATTAGTTCTTTTAAAAGGAAAATGTTTTTTTTCCCCAGAAGTTGAAAAACAGATATTTCGTCAGCATTGTCAGTTCAAAAATGTATTGTATGTCTGCATCTTAAAGTGTTGGGCACGATGAAAAAAAGATTATATTTTTAAGGAGGAAACGTGAAATCGGACAATATATGTTTCTTTGCTAGTTTAATCGAGTCTCATTCTTAAATGTAAAGTAAAGTATCTTATCATTCATGAAAAAATATAGTTAGAAAAACAGCGCACATCTTATTGCAACATGTGCTGGATGTAGATAAGAAATGCTTTAGAAGATTAATTTTAGGTTAATTAGAAATGAATAAAGGTAAATAAAGAAATCAGATAATGAAAGAAAACAAACCAAAGAACAATATATTATATTAAATTAGAAATTTTGAATATTATCATTTAGATAAGAAGACCAGTAATAGTACATTTTGTTATTATTAGTATTATGATTATAATACGCATGACATAACTCTTATGACAACTTACAGGGAAGAATGACATAATTTTGAGTAGTAGCATTTCTTTAGACAAGTTATAGTTACATAATATCCATTGAGCAAAGTAATAATGCAGTTGGTGCTATTAAGACATTATAGGCTTTATAAGAATGACATTTATGTCCGAATAAGGAAGACGAACGCGCTTTTGTCACGCCTTGTCAGAATTGTTTACGTATGACTATTTATCAGGAAATGTATGCTTTTCTAACGTCATATCCGCAAGAAAGACACACATTCGTTTCACTTATTTTATTAATTAAGAAGGTTAATAATTTGTATTATAATGACATAAAATGACGTTATAAAAACTTATATTTATACATGCATTGTGATATCAGCGTTTTTGTTAAATCGCAGACTTTCAATATTACCCTAGCATCATGATGCAATGTCCTTTTTAACTGTAATTTTCGTAAGAAAACACTAAAATATATATTTAAATTAAAGGAGCAAGTAAGGATACCTTTTTTCATACACGAAGTCTTCTTTTATATATTTGACAATCAAATTAAATAATAATACAAGGTATAACATCGTTTTATTCATTCCGAACAGAAACATGGTTTAAATTGTTGTTATTCAATTACTTAACGCGATCTGGAATATATTTATCATTTCAAAAAATTACAAAACAGATAAATAGTGCAATTATTTTCAAAAATATGATAAAAAAAACAACCGCATATGTTTTATTATAATTATTATTATTTCATTTACTTTCTCATATAATATGTAACATTTTGTTATTATTAGTATTAATTTATGATTATAATACGCCTGACATAACTCTTACGGGGAAGAATGACATAATTTGAGGTGTCATTTCTTTAGACAAGTTATAGTACATAATATCCCATGAGCAGAATAATAATGCAATTGGTACTATTTAAGTTTTTATACGCGTCATAATAATGACATTTATGTCAGAATAAGGGAAGCAAACGAGCTTTTGTCACGCCGGGTCAGGATTGTTTACGAATATCTATGAATATTTATCAAGAGATATAAGCTTTTACATGCGCAAGGAAGACACAGATTGTTTTCATAAACTCCAAGAGGTTATCGTAATAATATAACGACGTTATGACTTATAGCTAATTAAAATGCATTGTGATATCAGCCGTGTACGATAAAAACATAACAAAAACGACAGTTATTTAACTAATAGTGAAAAATAGCAAACTGAAATCATTTTCATTATATCGCAGAAAATATTTATTACGTAGACATTTCATTTTGTCTATTCTGGTTTAGCCTATTTCTTAAAGTTAAAGATCATAATTCGTAGGCTTAAGTTTCTTGTTAATGGTAAGGTCTAAATGCAGACGAAAATTTCAGACATGTAAATCGTGAATATAAAATGCACCCTTTCTTATTTTGGCGCCATGAAACATTCCGCAAAAGAGGATACATACTTAAAATCGTTTTACTGTCATAAATCATATGAATGAAATAGTATATACAAACAAATCCGTTCTATTTGATTAAATTTGCTTACCGGGATGTAAAATTATATCTTAAACTATTGATATTAATTACAAATTGGATCAGTATAATTTGATAAAATTTATATTATCTACAGTACCAGCACTTCTATTATTTCAATGTTGCTTCTTCTATTGTTCAATGATATGTCATATGGTAAGAATAACCCGACGCTATTGATCAGTGGATCTTTATCAGTAAATTGATTGCAATTATTTCTCAATTTGCATGACTGGTTGTTAATCCATTCGTTTTTTTTGGTAATTATACTGAAGCGCTAGATACGTTTTATATAAACAAAGTACATTTTTAGTCACAAAACAAAATTAACAGCAGACATGTTTATTCTTAAGGATAAGAGAGATTGAAGATCTTTCTTATCTTACTTGACAAAGGAATTGCATATATGAAAAAAAAATCTAACTGTGTGATTTTTTAAACTTTGCAATTACATTTAATGCAGTTTGGAGTATAAGAAAGCCGTGAAACAATATAACATAAAAAAATGTTTCAAAAAAGAACTGGGCATCGGGCCTTGTGTTCACAAATAAGGTGTCAGGATCAAGTGATCCTCATTGCATTGTCTTTCCTTATGAATCCTGTACTAATCACATAAGGCTTTAAAGGCTAAAATGATATGGCATATTTACGAAATGTATAAGTCTGCTGATTTGCAGTGAAACATACACATTTTGATAAATTATTATGAAAAGACAGTGCACATTTTAACAATAAATTTACAAAAAATAAGGATTCATCTAATCCCAATGCAAATCCATTTTGAATGTTAAAAGTATAATTGCTTAATAACATTATTATATATTTTGGTCATAATCCTTATCACTCTGATCCTCAAATCTTAATCAACACGGGATCACACTACTCGGATAATCTTATTTGAAAACTGAATTTGAGGATAAAACAGTTTGGAAATTATAAGCAATAACGTTCACCTAAGAAAACATAATCTTAGGGACTTTTGAAATGTAAGAAATATGGAAGCTACACAGATTTGGACATGATAAAATGATACATTGCTGGTCAGTTACTATGTTTCAGGATGATAAAATTCATGGTATTATGTTGCATTCTAGTTGTCGAAATATCCATTCACAAATAAAACATTTATCGAACGTGTTCCTCGCAAGCTATTGTCATAAATAAAGATCATAGTCATTTTGAACTGTTTTCTATGTTTCCTTAATGTCTTTGTTGGAAAGAAAGTATTGCGGAATAAACAAAGATGACAGTAATTTCCAGAGGTTTAATTTATTTATTTGGCATGTCTGTGTCTGTAGTAAGAGAAATTACATTTTATCTAACATTTCTGCTACACTTTGCAGATTTACATCTGTTTCCCACGACTAAATAATAAGCGTCTGTATTCTTGCGCTATGACTGTATCAATAGTTGGAAGGATTAGTTGTTAAGAAATTAATGCACGTCAAGGGCAGAATATTGGATTTTGAATGAAATTTATGTTACCTTTCTTAATATTAGACAATGCTAACAGTATATTAATTATATTATTGTACAATAAAAATCAATAGTATAATATCATGAAAACGAATTATTTAAAAAGAAATTAAAGAAGTAAAGACACATGAATAGACTATCTGCGATTTCCTCCCGGGTTACTTCACTCATTTAGGGGAAACAAATAAATGATTAACTTTGTTGACGTCCTATCTGTGATATGCAGGTTCTATAACCTCTGACTCCCTTTCAAAATTCCATTTTGTTTAGTTCAGCTTATGGTTTTCTCGTTGGGGCAAACGCTTTCTTTTACTAGGAAACCATACGCCGCTTTTCATGGAATGGCACGAAAGTGTCACATTGAAGGTTCTATGTTAACCTGCGTATAAGCACATCTGCGGATGTTAATAAATTCAACATGTCACCATTTTCATGTTGAATTCTGCATAAACCGGTGCTAGGGTCGTGGACGGTAGCACTAGACAGTACCGTCCATGAACAGGAGCCTGTAACATTTTCAATTATGCCAATTTTCACTTGGAGCCTTATATTGTGCACAACAGACACCCCAAACTTTGGAATCAGACAAATGGTGTTTAAACGGGTGGCTCAGGGAAATTGTGTTTTTATACAGAAAGAATAAATTGCTAGTCCAAACAAAAAATGACCATGTCATGCGGAAACCTCCTGGACATATTTCTTGGGTAAGAGCTTTGAGCGTTATAATGTGCAAAGAAAAACCTCGAAACATGTACAAAAGCAAAGCTACATTGGAATTAGACAAACGGTGTTTAAACTGTTGACTCTGGAAATTGATGTGTTTTCCGACAATTTATACAATTTATGTACAGAAAGAACAAATTGCCGGTCCAAAACAAGGAGCATGCCATGCGGAAATCTCCCAGACATATTTCTTGGGTAAGGGCTTTGGCATTTATATTGTGCAAAGAAGACCAACCAACCTTGCACAAAATTGAATCCACATTGGAATCAGACAAATGGTGTTTAAATGGCTGGCTCAAGAAAATGGTAAATCTTTTACGAACATTTAAACAATTTATATACCACGGGGGAGGAAGTGTTACACGAAGGATGGAGTTCTTATGATAACTTGTTCAGGAGTTCTTGTGATAACTGTCACGGAATTCGTCGGAAAACATCTGTATATACTATAAAACACTCGTCAAAAATGGTTATTTTCATCTTTCCAAAATGAGTTTTAGGTGCTAAATTAAAATTTAATGATTAAGCTTGTCTTACATCTTGTATTATGTGACAAACTCTAATTCACAGCCCATTTTAATCGCCCCTTGCTTCAAATCTGGTAGTTTTGAGTAAAATTTCCAAATTATTTGCCAATTGACAAGTATTGACCTGTTTATTTTTGGTCTTCATCCTTGCCATACATAATAACCTAATTATAATGCAAAATTGCAAACATAAAGCACCGGCTTACAGATTTATACCCGATTTTTCGAATGTCCCAGAGTTCTTGTGATAACTCTGAATATGTCACAGAGTTCTTATGATAACTTTGTTATTGCCAGTGTGTTTCTTGCGCTAAATCACGACACGTTTTAGCGTTTTCTATTATTCAATGAGATTATATGAAGAACGCTCATCCTTTGCGCAAAATATAGGATATATAATGTTGGTTTTGAGTGAATTTTAGTTCAAGAAATATTATTTCTTACCCCCGTTTCTTTTTCATAGTAATTTTTTTGTTTGATGCAGATTTCGTAGACTAGAAAAAGGATTTATGTACTGGTTTCCTAGCAGTTTCCGGCCCCTAGCAGTTTTCTGGCCCTTTATCATTTTCATCCAGGCATACAGTCTATTTTTTCTCAGTTAAGCATCTTTGTTACTGCATCAATCAGAGAAACATTTGTTTTCTATGTAAAACAGCAGTTATAATATAGTACAGCGATTAATATGTTTCAACGTTTTGTCTGTTGTTTTAAGTTACATTAGAGAACTTTCGGCACTTACAAGCAACACCTTGGGAATTCTAGTTTGAATGCCTATGTACAATAACTGAAATCCCATTCTAGGTAAATCTCGAACCTGGAGGGACAGTTCAATTTATTTCGAGAGATCGGTAGTTAGACCCAACCTAAATTGAGTTTTTATCATGTATCGTACTTTTTAAGACATAGGTGTGGAATATATCCTGGTTATATACTTATATTTATTATGGTATGAAATGATACAAATTACTTAGCCCTTATGTAAGGGAAGCATGCTTATATATTGTCTGCTTAAAAAGGGTGGTTGCTTAAAACATGTGAAACTGAGAACAACGTGTACGTTTTGAGACATTTTTGTTTTGTGGTTTAACTGATTTTTTTTTTCTGTAGATGATAGCCTATCACCTATTTATCCTTTGAAGACACTTAAGCCACATTTTTGTGCAAAGGATGATCGTACTGCATTTCATAATGATTTACAATCTCATTGAATGATAATAAACGCCAAAACGAGTCTTGATTAAATCTGTAAGCCGGTGCTTTATGTTTGCAATTTTGCATTATAATTAGGTAATTATGTATGGCAAGGATGAAGACCAGAAATAAACAGGTCAAAACTTGTGAATAGGCAAGTAATTTGGAAATTTTACTCAAAACTACCAGAGTTGAAGCAAGAGGCGACGAAAAATAGCCTTTGAATTAGTTTTTGACACATTATACAAAATATAAGACAAGCTTAATCATTAAAGTTTAATTTAGCACCTAAACTCATTTTTGAACGATGAAAATAACCATTTTTGACGAGTGTTTTTGTAGTATATACAGATGTTTTCCGACGAACTCCGTGACAGTTATCACAAGAACTCCTGAACAAGTTATCATAAGAACTCCATCCTTCGTGGAACACTTCCTCCCCCGTGTATACAGAAATAACATATCGCCGGTCCAAAAAGAGACAATTTCACTGGGACCTCTTGCTATTACTTTTCTTGCGGTTCACGTTTGATCCTTATATTGATCCGGAGAAGATTATCTTAACTAATATTTTCAACTTGATAAGTACATTTTTAAGTACTAGCGTTCATTATACAAATAACTGACTGTGCATGACCTCAATTCCTATTATAATGTTATCTTAAGTGCGGTTTTTTTTTTGTTACAATAAACTTCCTTTCATTTTTAAAAAGTATCAAAATAATGTAAATCTCAGTTTTAGAAGGATATTGTCTCAAGGATCATATCATGCGGAAATCCCGCGGACATATTTCTCGTGGTAGGGCTTTGGCATTTATATTGTGCAAAGAAAACCCAGCAAACTTGTACAAAGTCGAATTCTCATTGGAATCAGGCAAGTGATATTTAAATGGTTGGCTTAAGAATAGTATATATTTCCGAAAAGATAAATTTTCCTGGGACCTCTCGCTTTTACTTTTCTTGCTTTTCTTGATCCTTATATTGCTCCGGGAAAGATTGACCACATTTACTGAAACCATAGTAACGTTTCATATATATACTTTGAAATTAGAAAATGAAAACACACAACAGTCTTTTGCGATATCATACAATTTAATTTCAAATAGCTGACATTTAAACAAGATGTTTGTCAATTCAAAAAGTAGGGAAATTCCTAATGTTTACATGTACAAGTGTCCCCGAAATTAAAATGACAACTAATAATTACTCTACGAACTTTCTGATCAACCAACTTAGCAAGATATTTATCATTTGTGGCAAAAAAGGGGATGTAGTTTGGCGTGAAATATTAAATATGTGTTATAGCCTCTTCCACATTGTGTAATAGGTCAGAATACAGATTTAGAAAATGAAACATTAATTGTATCTTGAATGATAATATACATGTACTGATATTTAACATAATTTCTACCTCCTAGAGCACTTTTATTATTCAGACTGGCATTGACTTAAAGTGTAAAAATCAACACATGTTATTGGTTAACATTGCTGCAATTGAGATGTCAATTCCGTTCTAATTTGCACTACTGCTGTTTTTTTTTTTTTTTGAGAGTAGAACAATGAGCTCAAATAATTACATGTGAATTTTAAAACATGAAACGAAATGTGGGTATGATGGTAATTATGTCTGGGAATTAAATTTTCTATTTATGGACTTCACTTTAAGCACATTTGTCAATCAAGAATAGATAGACACAAGATTAAGTTTCAGGAATCTAATACTTTCGGATTACCTCGAATTATATTCCAGATTGATGGAAAATGTCTGGGTTCCAGACCCAAGAAGCAAGCGTATTTCCATACAGTTACTATTCCAAATATGATGTAACACATCTAAACGGAGTGGTAAAATATAGAATCAGGTAACGCAATTTGAACCGAAAAGTCGATGGTGTAGTTTACATGTACAATGTATTATATTGTTATATTTTAAGATGCCTTACAACCCTATTAAATTATTGCATTTTCGCTGCAAATTTTACATCAAAAATACAAAACATCCAACGATGTATAACGTGCATTGAGAACATAATAAAATACATACAACTTATCTATCTCTGCCAAAATGACATTTGATTATTATTTCAACTGTCTTTGGATTAAGTTCAGATGCTGCTGCTTGTCGACGAATGTCCATCCTTATACAAACAAGGAGCAAATGAAATAAAATGACAAAATTCAATTGCATGGTAACAGTTTGAATTTCTAGAAAGTTTTAATCGGGGGTCATATGAAACGTCATTTTTGAATAAGTACAAGGTTATGTATCCCAAATAGAAGACAATTTTCCAAATACTTTTCTTCCGAAAAAGCTTTCAGTTTTTGATTTTAAGAAACGTAAAATATAACAAATTACACTTTGGATTTTTTGTGTGCAAAATTTGACATAATTTTGATTCTTTTTCATAACCTAATTTTCATTTCAGGCACATTGTTAACATTTAAAATGATCGCGTAATTATCAAATGTAAAAAAGCTATACCTTGAATATTAAGATATAATGGTCAGTTTTCCTTAGACATGTTAAATACATGTCACTATTAAAAATATATTTAGGCACACTGTTTTGAATTTTTTGATAATCACATTTTTTATATTTCTATAACAGGATCATGTTAACAGCTTTATGTCCGATGAAACTTCACAAGTATCCAATCGACGGACAGATGTGTTCATTATTTATGTTAAGTTTGTTCTTATAAAAATAAGTTTGTTAAAATGAAATTTAGAAAAAAAGTTGAATATATTTTTTACCAATGTATTAATTCAGTATGATTCCAAAAAGTCATTGAGTTATTATATTTTATTGATTGTAGTAAATAACTGTTACATTTGGAGGAATTTATTACAGAACAAATAACTTGACAATATTCGACATGCTACAGTGTGCACATTACATTGAGAACAAAAATATATATTACATATTTTAAGAAAATCTTTCTTGTTTTCAGTTGCCTTTACGACAAATCGATTGGTCTTCAGATGGTGGAAGTACGAGCCCATCAGACTGAATCCAAATCTTGAATTGCTCAAGTTAACACCATACAGACATGAGACTGAAAACTGTAAAGAAATCGGAGAAGGTCAAGATAATTAGACCAAACAATATTTTCCAATCTTGTTAATACAATTATAATGGTTTAAATTTGTAGTTTAAAAATGAAGTTGAATAACAAACTTTCAAAAGTAAAAAGTTTAATAATTTAACTCTTATTTACTATTATGTTCCAGAATATAAAATGAATATATGTTTGTATAAATCACCGTTTTCTCGAGCCAGCCGTTAAAACACTATTTCTTTGATTCCATTGAGGATTTATTACTCTTAGTTTGGAGGGTCTTCTTTACAACAACATAAGGCCCAAAGCGCTATCCCGTCTGCATGACATGGTCGTTTTGGACCGGCGAATTGTTCTTTCAGTAAATCAAGTACATTAATTTTCGAAAAAAAAAAAACAACACCATTTCCATAAGTCAACCGTTAAAGATGTGTTGGACAGACAAAATGGCATTCAAAAATCGAAAAAAAGTCTAGTATGTTTCCTTGAAAATCGTTCAGCACGACATAATTGTTGTGTATACATTTAAGATGGTATTTTTAATTTCTTGGTTTTAGCCTTTTTCAACTTTGGTTGTTCCCGTATTCCTACTTAAATACTGTATTATCACCCTTAGGATATGTTGCCTGCTTTTTAAATTTGTGTTTTGACGTCTTGTCTTTGATATGCAGGCTTCATAACCCCATATCCCCTTTAAAAATTGCACTTTATTTAGTTCCGCCCATTGTTTTCTTGTTTAGGGCACACGCATTCTTTTACTTGGGGACCATACGCCGCTTTTCATTGAATGGCACTACTGTGTCACATTGAAGGTTCCATGATAACCGCCGTAAGAACACATCTGCGGATGTTACTTAATTCGAAAGTTCACCAATTTTGTGTTGAAATGTTGAATTCTTCTTAAGCCAGGGGGGCGTGGACGGTAACTTGCACTTTCCAGTACCGTACATGAACAGGCCCAATTAAACCGAGCCTGCAACATTTAACAATTTTGCCGTGTTTGGATTTCTTTAGGGATTCTGTTTTTCTCTATTTCATTGTCATATCCGTGTTATTTATGCCGTGTGGCGGCTGTACAAAGTCTCCTCGTACATATAATAAATGATGTTATATTTTCTATCATTGAAGACCGTTCAGCACGACATTATTGTTGTGTATACATTTTAGATGGTATGTTTAGTTTCTTGTTGACCTTTTTCAACTTGGGAGGTTCCAGAATTCCTACTTGAATACTGTATAATCACCCTTAGGATATGTTGCCTGCCTTTTAAATTTGTCTTTTGACGTCTTGTCTGTGATATACAGGCTTCATAACCTCAGATCCCCTTTCAAAATTCCGTATGAACACATCTGCGGATGTTTCTAAATTCAAAATTTCACCATTTTTGTGTTTAAATGTTGAATTCTGCTTAAGCCGATGCTAGGGGGCGTGGACGGTAGTTTGCAATTACCAGTACCGTCCATGAACAGGCTCAATCAAACCGAGCCTGCAACATTATACAATTTTGCCGTGTTGGGCTTTCTTTAGAGATTCTGTTTATCACTATTTTAGTTTTTAAAAAAAGCTAGTAGTGGCTCATTTTGACCTTTTCATATAACATTCGTCATCTTGTATTTTCTACTAATTAAACATAAATTTCAATTTGTGCAGAAACTTTAGAAAAATTGTTATTATAATAGTAATTGCTCCCGTGATACGGGTAGTTACACGTCATTGTCACTATTTGACAGGTACTTTGTCTTAATTAACAGCAAAAGTCATTGATTAAGTGCGTTATTCGTGGAAAGTTAAACATTCGTTCTGTTCTCTGCTATCAAATGACAAGAACAGAGACAAGATTTATTGCATATATCCCGGGCTTACTTACATGTATAAAAGTCACTAGTTCTTGGCTATAAATTGACAAAATATATTTTATTTACATCTTAAGCATTTACACAACGTAAGCATTTTAGACAGAAAGTTGAATGGTACACAAATTAGAATAACATTGATTTAAGTTAATTGTTTCTAATAAAAGTGCTATACAGTGGTCGTATTATGTATTCCAGTAGATTCCTTTGTTAGAACTGTTCTATACCTTATCCAATCAAAACCGTTAAGACTTACAAATACCGTTATATCCATTATTTCGTTAAGCGTTTCAATGCTGGTCTTGTGATTCTTCATTGAAACCTTTTAAAATTTGTGTTTTGACAGGTGTCCGTGTTAACATGTTTCATTCAACTTTCGATATGATTTCTGTTCTAATTTTAATAAGGTCTGAATATTATTCTTGCTCACGGATTCTTCAAAGCTTTTCACTTTACATGGACGATAGCGCTCCATTTGTAAAAGAGTGTTGTTCTTTGTCTTATCATAAATATCACGTACCTATAATGGTATAAGTGTAAATCACTCATGTCTAGTTCAATATTCTAAATGATGTTACAGACGCAAGAAATAACTCAGCACACGAAAGATAATAAAAATGATTTATTGATCAAAATTGTATTCACAGGATACATGCAACAAAGCAATGTATTCTTTTCTTGTCTAATATATATAAAAAGCCCTGAGATAATGACATTTGTCAATTAATAATCGTCTATTTTATTTTTCGTTTGATCCCATTATGTATACTTCTTTTTGTTTTGTAGGCCTGAAATTTAAAGGTTACAAAGATGTTTCAGCATCGTCCGTAAAACTGTGACAGACGTTATTGGTTCAAAACTAAATTGTATTCATAACTAAATTGTATAAAGGCTTACTGGTAGATCTAGTTAAAATGTGATTGAAAAACGTATTTACATAAAACAGGTTATAAACAATTCTTGTTTGTGTTACGATTTACAAGATATTGAAACTGTTCTCAAAAGATAACAAAACTACTTCTTCAAAATCCATAAATTAACGATGGCGTTTTCTTTTTCAAAATATGATCAAATTAATTAATCAATTGATTAATTAATTAATTAATTAATTAATTAATTTCTGAGGCAAAATGGGACACACGTAGTAATAAAAGGTCATACTAATAGGTCCTTGTCTTTTTTATCACTTACCAGATAATATTAACATTCCAAACACGTCAGTCATTTTAAAGCTAATCAAACAATTTTATTAAAGCATTTCGACACCCCACTGACATTTTTCTCAGAAAATGCATTATTTATGGCTGCAGACATGTGAAAATATATTTCCTGTCCACTTTAATTTGTGTCTATCCTTTTTATGCAAATAACATCTAAATTTAATAATTCCAATGACAAACCTGTTAGACTGTAGGCTTGGGAATGAAATTTATTTAAGAGCTAGCTTTAAGAAAGCTTAAAAAAGTACAAAAAGTCATTACACGTTAAATTGCTTGCAATTTTATACAAAAACGGTGATGAAATTAGCATTGTCGTTATGATGCTAAACACCCACAACAATATCGGGTTGCAGATTATTTAATTCATGCAATAAAACTGTAACACGTTTAGTAAGCAAGAAGAGCATAT
Source organism: Ruditapes philippinarum (assembly GCF_026571515.1). Classification (NCBI taxonomy): domain Eukaryota; kingdom Metazoa; phylum Mollusca; class Bivalvia; order Venerida; family Veneridae; genus Ruditapes; species Ruditapes philippinarum. The sequence continues at coordinate 43,982 of NW_026854698.1, read as the reverse complement.
TAAATACTTTTCTTTATTTTTTGTGTTTTCTTGTTTTTTTCCGCCGGTTGAATTCTTTTGTAGGGCACAAGTATCCGATCATACGTCGCATTAAATGGAGTTGCCCTTATGGTCACATATAAGATTCGATTTTTTTCGCCGTATAAACACATCTGTGGATGTTTCTAAATTCAAATGATTTATTGTTTGTTTCTGCTTGATGTGTTTTTTCCTTGGGGGGAAGGGGGGACCGAGCTTGCAATAGTTTCAATTGTGCCGTTTCTAACGCTCTTTAGGATTTCTGGGTTAAACTTTTCTATTTTGATATCAGTAGTTTGCTGTTAATATGAAACTATGAAGGCTTTTTTGACACGGATATCACAAGGCGTACCTGTTTGTCAGTTCAAACATATCAATTCGAACATGTGAACTAGATCAAATGAATTGATTTTCCCATATCCATTTATTATATTGTTCTTATATCCATTTAATTGGGCATTTATATTCAATTACATTCTGTCCAGCTGTGGTCCGGGGTTGAGAGTAGATAAATCGATAAGATAGACATTTACTATTCAAATACGTTATTAGCTTTAAAAGAAAAACGTAACATTTAGTAGGGTAACAATTTTTGAACTAATGACGTTTGTTTTAAAGTTAACGTATTTGGTTGTTTGCAAAATCAACCTAGTAGTTATGTCAAATTATGTCTACTCAAATGATATATGCCACTCTTCATTCCAATAATTATCTTTTTGCATTTCATAACGAATAAATAACAAATACCCGGAAATTTATTAACAAAAATAGAGCACAGTCAGTTTTGAAACATTTTAAAGTTCCTACTCCTTAATATCAACCCTTTGAACAAAAATATTCAACGGAAAGTATTGCACAAATGACTCAAAACATGGCGAAATTTACAACCGCAAACATTTATATATAGGGCATCTTTACCTTATCGAAGTTTGTAACATAATTAAGGGAGCAATGTTGATGCCAAAACAGTCGGAATGCATTTTTTATTTAATTTTTGTTATTTGCAAGTTAACATATTCTAACATGTCATATTGTGCATTATTTGGTATTCTATTGAGAAATTGATTGCGTTTAATGCGTTAGAATGCCAACTGCTCTTCTTTTTCCTTTAACAAACTCTTAATAATTGACAAAATCATAAGATATTCTCGGTTAACGATTGCTAAAGTGCAAGCTCATCTTGCTCATTTTTCCTTAAAGTAACTATCGGTGTTTTACAAATGCCGTGCATCGTTCTCAATGTACTTCTTTTTAATTATATTATTTGTTCAAAGATATTTTATTTTCTGCTACATCTTTGTTTTCAGACAATTTTACGCAAATAAATTCAATTAAGTTTATGCTGATTGAACAGTGTTGCGTAGATTAAATGCTGTCACGGAATTGTGAATAGTTTTCCAGCATGATTATCTTTCTTTGCACGAACATTTAACGTGGCAGACTGATATTTACATAAAACATTGAGACACATATGGAAAGAATTGTTAAGTTAGAACAGACAGAAAAGTATGACAATAGTTCATTTGAATTATTTCAACAACGTATGATAATATTAAGTGTCTTTCAATCGTCTTTTATAATGTACAATCGGTGTAATTGCATTAGGTATAGAATGAGATAAAAAGTTGCTTGAGAAATTGGAAGAACTGGGTGTGTATCTTTGGTCTAAAACGAGGAAATTCAAACTTGTTTCATACTATCTGAGGCTAATGTTAACATTGCTATTGAACCATCAAAGTCCCGTTAAGAAGGGAAGTTGCGTTTTGTGCACGTTGCAATACAAGTTGATCTTTTAGTGTCATTTTGTAAAAATCTCCTTTTTAATGCATTCAATGAATATTTACTTTAATAAAAGATATTCATATGAAATTACATGTTAATGAATAATTTCAATAACAAGAAAATGAAATTATTCATTGAATATAACGCATCTAATTTTCGTAATTATGTGACTGAATGGAAATGAGCATGGATATTTCTGTATATTATACAAAAAAGCAGAAAAGATACAATATCAAACAAAAACAATTGACTTTAAAGGCCCATTATGCATAGAAATGCTATCACTTTTATTTCTCAAAAACTGATTTTTGGTATCTTGTTATAAAAATACATCTTTTCCATATGCATGTAGATGAATTGTCCATGCTTTCTTGGCAATTATTATAATTATATTGAAATAGTATTTTGTATGGAAGTCAAAATACTACTTTGTTAACATTTTGCTATATTCATGACGCAATACTGCAAATTCAGCGCTATTTCCTTCATCTGTTGGACATCTAACATGCTCTAAGTCCATTATTTAAAAATAATTAAACACTTATTTGACATTTCTAAAGAATTTATTAATATATGTACATTTGTAGTACAATACTACATGATGAAATTAAGTATGAAAATTTAGAATATAATTAAAGGCAATACAGTGGAAAGCAAAAAAAAAGTGGATAAAGCTTTCACATTCCCTTCTTTTAAAAGGAAAATATGATGTCTACAATGAATGATCCATTTATCAGCTGGAGACACACTTAAAAGATCATCAGTCAGAGCCAGTTTCTTCTTTAGTTAATCTGACGCTTACTCCCAATGGGAGTTTTAAATATTCATGACAAATAATGGCCTCGTAAATCATGTTAACAAAATTACAGTTATATATCTTTTAGCATAGATTTATAAAATAATGCAGGGTTTCAAGTATATTCTAGTATTTAAAAGACAGTTCCCGTGTAATACAGAAAAAATGTCATTAAGTAAAATGTACAGTATTAGTTTCAAATGTGTTGTTAGGTAATATAAATACACTTCAAATTTAAAGGTGGAATATAAAACTTGCAATCAATCTTTTGATACATTACTCGAAGTCTTAGCATGAAAACTGTGTGCGTAAAAACTTTGTTGAAAGCGGCTTCCCCATAATGTATATAACATTTTTTAAGAAATGATTGACAATATTTCTTCCATAAGCAGGTACAAGTACATTTATATTGATATTGTTTAAACATCTGATGCGCTTTGGGGGTCATTTGCACTGCAAACTTGGTCACAACCTTGCGCAATACCTTTGCAGACTACAGGACCGTTTTCATGTAACAGCATTGCTGGCCAAACAATATATTTAATGTGTGACCCACTTGTTGTGTACTCTCTGTACAGGTTTTTGTCAAATTTGTCCTGTTCGTTAACGTCAATAACATGTATACACATAGGTAGTGACTGGACTACCATCATCCAACAAACATATATACATTTTCTAATGAATGGCTTCAAAGCAGGTACAAATTCATCGTTCCTCCAGCTTGCTTTGAAGTAAGCCTGAAAAAGAATTTTTAATGTGAGAATGATATAAATACGAACTTAAAATAAAATAAAACAATATAATTAGCAAATTTGAATATGAAAAGTGAATAATTTCAGGTAATTACCTTTTGAACAACAGGCACCATGATTTCGGCAACTTCCTTCTGAAAAACCTTCAGTTTATCCAGTATGGCCTCAAATCGCTGAAGCTAAATGCATAGAAATATATGAACAATATTGCTTCAAAATGTAATAATCCGCTGCTCCTTACAATATGCAGGTTCAAGGATGAAACATATAAGGGTTTTTGGTGAAGACAAATACACATGTGATTATTTTGTAGATGCTTATTTTCAGAAACACTGCTTATAAGAAAATAAGAAACAACGGTCTTACTATTGTGATTAAATTTAGCATATAAACAATAATCAAATTGAATGAAATTTGAATTTATTCCCAAAGAGACGCATTTTCATTAAATCCGTAAAATAATTATTATAATGTACATTACTTCATATTTTGCCAAAAATAATAACAGAACTTTTTTCCTCGATTTCTTTTTTCAGTGAATCCTAAACAGAAATAAAAAGAGAAAAAAATGTTTGGATTATAGAATTTACCGCCATTGATGCCCGAACGTTTTCTGTACCAGTTCCATTATCTTTTTTGTACCTCCATTTTTCAGTCAGCTCAAAATTGTCTTCTTCACCACCTTCACTGAAGTCTGATTTTTGCATGTTTGAAAGCTATAAGAGAATGTGATTTAGGTTGTTAATATTAATCCAAATCCGTTAAAATATTAATTGTATATAATTTTAAAAGGTTACATGTATATCGCTTAATAATAGCGGCTGTACGTTCCCCATATGATTTAATACAATTTTTATAACTACAACAATTCCGTTTTTACACGAAATAACAATAAATTACAACAACCACGGATATAAATTTGGAGTAACGATTATCAAATGAAAATCGTCGTTGCAATTTTGCAGAAATTACATGTATTATAATTGTACTTTAAAATAAAAAAACTTTTATATATTTCTGTCGGGTCTTATCCATTTCTAAATAAAAAAGGACAAGTTTAAGCTATACAAGTAAAATTTTCTATCACACCACGTGCAATGAATGACTTCAATTTTATATTATTCTAAATAATATTAATAAAGAACGGAATTGTGTATAAGATAAATGTTTTATGTTAAGATATCTTTACCCTTTTCTTTTGCATCGTTGTAACACTGGCGTCATTCTACAATGCAAATAGCATACTAATAAAAGCAATAACCATTCATGATACAATGACACGAAAAGCAACGTAGAGTTCAATCTTGGGTGCTGAAGTTTACTTCATCTCATTTTACATTTGAAAAGCAGTTTTCAAACTCTTAGCTTTTAAATCACAATGGCAAGTTTTTTTTAACAGATATGTTTACTCATACGATGAATTTTATCATTTTCACTGCTTAAGTTAAAGAAACAACTACATTCTGACATTATATTAAAATTTTTTCCTTTTTCCAAAAAGATGAATTTCAAGCCCTGGGGTTTTTAAAAGGGACTTTTTTTTAAATTTAAAACCCTGTTTCAGTTTTCTCTCAATAATAAAGGTAAAAACAAAACCCGTTTTTTCATCATAATTGAATTTTCTCGGGGATCGTTCCGAAATGGGCCGCTTCGTGAGCCGCGGGGTATTTTAAAATAAAGGGTTCCCATTTCTTATTTTGCCGGGCCCGCCCTGGCAAAAGGGGTTTAGGAAACGGGAGGCGAAAAAAAATTGGTATTGAAAAAGAAAAAGGTGTCATCATTAATTTAAAAGGGGCTGGCCCCTTTTTCAGTAGGGGGGGACACTAAAATAAAAGCCCTTTCCCCTTTCCCTTTTAAAAATTACAGTTTACATCGGTTAAACAATCACAAATTACAGATCGTCTTTTACCGTAAATACTAATTTTTTGACATTATAGGTGAACTGCTATATTTATTATATTACATTTGTCGTTAAGAGACCTAGTAGGTGAATTGGGAATAACAAACAAACAAGCAAACTAAATGACTCATTGGCTAGCTAACTAACAAACAAACAAAATACTCAACTGTTCCTGGATTATCTTGTAAAAGCTTGTATTCTTCAAACAAGTAGTTGACCGCATCATCCGTTTTAGTCAGCATAGTTTGAGCTTTTTTCTTGCAGAAATCATAAACGTTCTGAACATATAAGTGTATTGAAAATTGTGTATAATGAGATGTAATTTTTATTATTGAATTAATCATGTAACAAAAAATTGAAGAATGAGAAATCTCTCGACTCAAGATCAATGAAAACAAATGTAAAAGGTGAAAAATGCAAACTCGGTTTTATTACGTCTGATCATGGCAGTTACTGAAAAGTACAACATACCCATAGCACCAGAAGAATCAGTATAGCGTATCTTATGCTAAACGTATCGGAATCAATGATCACTAAGGATAAGAAAACATGCCTTTAACTTTTTACTTGTGTCGATAAAATAGCCCTATATTACTGACAGCTATATGTTATCATTATCGACGTTAACTCGCCAACAGTGATATGTTAAATAATAAGTCGCTCAACGGACATTATTTAAAAGAATCCTGATGCTACAACTACAACGTTTTTTTTACATTAATTTCTAATATTTCTTTCTGATTTCTGATGTTTGTCTATTAAGATGCTCTTTACAGTTAAATTGTTTAATTAATAAGAACTCTTATCAATTAGATTTGTATTATTTTTATCGGCAGTAACAAATTGAAAATACTATATTAAATAGTATGTATGATATTTATTTTGTAATATTCTTTTTAAAAATGAGATACAAGTAGGTGTTCATTTCATTGAAATGAAGTGTACACGTTTTTATTTCTTACCAGTAATGTCAGATGAAGTGTAGAAATTGCTTCCTCATCATCATGTCCTCCACCCGTAAGCCCATCAAAAGCGTCCGTCCATTCGTTGTCGTAAAGTTCACTGTAAACTTCATCGAGTTTAGTTGGTCGGTTTGAATCAGAAAAATCAGGAATTGCCGGGTTGTCTTTTGTCGATTTCTCGTCCGCCACCTTACTAGATGAACAATCAAAAGATGAATACTAATATTACGCATGTCTTTTGTAATATATCTTGTGTTATAAGATAATAAATTCATTTCATTGTAGTTAAGAACATCATTTGTTTTTCTAGAAAATTAACAATTAGTTTAACTGTGAACTTCATGATATCATGGCAAAATTTTTATTATCCTACATGTGTAAACATACTGTTACAGTCACTATGAATAGGTAAGTAAGGCAGGATTTACTGTGGCCTTCATGTTTATATTTATATGAAGTTCCAAAGTCATTGTATCTTTAATGACATGTATTTCATTTGATGTATTTCCTTGTTAAATTTCTGATTAAATTAATTATTTCTAAGAGTGGCATTATGCTCATGTTTTTCCTTGTCAAGTTTATTAATTGAATTAAATATTATTACAGAAAATTTTCGGTTACCATGGTGATTGAGCAACAGTTGCTGTAGGAAAATGTTTAGGATTATATATAAATCTGCCAGCCTAAAACTTAAAAAGACTGCCCCATTTTTTATAACTTAAAAATTACAGGTAATTCTGATGGTATTTTTACAGAATTCTCCCTGGACCACGTTGGTTATTTATTGTTCATGCGAAGTTAATTACAAAATTGAAAGGAATTATGGCAAAATGTAAACTTATTAAGACTTTCACAGACTCACTCAGTTTAAACCGTAAGATGAGCATAATGTTACTTAAAGTAACCGAAAAGCTTTACTAGTTTGTCAAATAACAAGTAATAATTTGGAATTATTTTGATACCGCAGAAGCAATTCCTCTTTTTTCATTTCCTCCTCCATAAGTTTATCCTTGTTTTCTAAACGTAACTTCTTTAAGTTTTCTATTTCTTGTCTCAACTTGACATTTTCCTCCTTTAGCTGCGAATCATTATCAGAACAAATTGCTTCCTTATGTTTGAAGGGATTTTTCACATGCCATTTCTTTTTCTATAATTCAGAAATAAGATATGAAAATACATGTTGCACATTGATAAATATAACGGAAACCTTTCACGGATTTTACATGTAAGTATGATGTTATCTTTTCTTATGCTATGTATTTACTTCAACACATTAAACGTCAAAAAAGTACAGTTTCAAAGACATACACTAAGAATAACATTTCTAACCTATGCTTGGTTAGAAAAGGGTTTTAAGAAAGATGTGTTTATTATTCCTCCAGATTTTTTCTGCCTTTTTGATTGGATATTGATCACCCGAAAGAAATTGATATAACCGAGCCAGACGGGTAATATACACATTAAATTTCCCCGTTGGGTACCCAACGTTGTAAACGACATGCGCTGAGGTGATGCGCGTACGGTTCGATTTTACGCGGTGTAAAATTCCGATTTACAAGCATTTTTTAACTGTCAAATGATAAATATTTGCCAAAAAAGTAATGATACAAATTCCCATCAGTATTGAAAACAAATATGACCTTGTGAAAGCTTGATATTAATTACAAAAAGTGCTTTCAATAGACTACTTCTTTTCTCTTGTTTACATTCGTTAGGTACGGGAAAAATACGTCATGTATTTATGTGACGCCATGTTGTGATGGAGAGGTACCCTAAAGGGAATCTTATTTCGACGTTTCATTTGAAACAGCAATGATTTTTTTTTTAAAAATCGTCTAAACTCGGCAGGGGAAGGGTAATAGAATTATTATTTTGGTTTTGGAGTGATATATGTGGATATATTACCTGCCAAGATAAAATATCACCCTCTTTGTAATAACCTCTGCTTTATTTCTGTCACAGAAGTGAAAGTAAATATTTACCTCATTGTTAACATGTCTTAATTTCTTTTCCGTGTCAACCAATAGTGTATGTAGTTGTTGTTTAATTTCATCCGGAGTTTTACATTTGATTTCTTTAATGGTTGAATTAATATGGTCCAATTCAGTTTCCACCGTCTCAAGCAAGCCGTCATCACATTGATTTTCCTTTTCACCACCTTCGGTTGATGGAGTGTAAAATGTTGACCTTTGTTCACTCCGATGAGGGGAGTGTTCGGATTGATTGTTACCCCTACATAATAAATAAATTTGCAAAAGGAAAATTGGATTTCATCCCTTCGTTTAGAATTGAAGACATGCAATAAAGTTATCAATTTAGATTTATGGGGTCAATTTTGCTTTAAATCATCTTACAGAAGTAATGTGTAAAGTTTAGTCATAATAGTTGTATGATTTACAATTTTTATTTTCGTTTATCAAAAACTATATTGTTCAACACAAGAAGAGTAAACATCTGGAAATCTTGATTTATATCTCCTTTGACTATATTAAGCATATCGCTTGTCAATATCTCAAACTTAATGAAATTTATAGTTAAGTAAACATCTTCTTATTCTTCCTTTCGCTTCATTATGTTTCGCTGTAATTTCTAATGATTAGAAAATTGGTCTTATCATTTAACTTAATACTTCCGTTTCTGATTCGGCAAAATTTTGACTAATTTTTAGACCAACTTTAAATTTTAAAGACAAAACAATTTATTACATAGAGAGAGATAACAAACTTGCATTTGTGCATTTATTATTTGATATCGATTCAACTGATTCTTTCCCTGTTAAGTTAAGAATGACGTGTTGTCGCCAAACATTTTATAGAAATGGATTTCAGCCAATTATTTTTAAAAATAATCAACTGACGAAAATGAAAAATAAATGTAATATATTTATTGATCAAAATGCAATAAAGACATTATTTGTCGTTTTTATCCTTGTATAAAATTCTTAAAAATAATAAACCTTGGCAGCCCGCCAACATTTGCCATGAAGTAGATTGTGAGCGCGCTGCTCTACCAACCAAATTATATTTTTACTTAAAATTATCATTACATTGGACGACAAATTTTTATATGCAACTTTTCATTAACCTGTACATAGGTTTCAAATTGACTTCCCCATAATAAGAATAACACTGAAAAAACTTCTGTTCAAGTCATAATTACATTTATTGTAAGATATGATTTTAAACATTAAAATGTTATCTTACTGTATTTATTAATATCTCTTATTTCATCTACAATTCGGTTTGTATGTAGCATATATTTGGAACAATAGAGTGAATAATTAGCTTTTAAAATATTGACAAGATAAAAATATGCTCCAATAAGATGACAAATACACTAGTAAAAAAACATAAGTAATTTGTAAGTGAAAATGTTTAAGAACACATCAACACTTCTGTCGTTGTAATTTGATCAGATAAACTATTTTCATCAATTTAATCAACAACTGAATAAATTATTTACGTAACAATGTAGGAATTTAATAAATTAAAGATAAAAGAAAAATGAAAATATGATTGTTTAAAAGTGAAACTTTATATTGAATCAAATTTGCACCTCGGTAATAATGTTATCTGTGTGTTTATGCTGAACTTATTTTACTAATTTGAAACCATTTTTCATATAATTTGTCCCTTATTATTAAACATATAATTCAAGTCAAATTCAAAAGGTGTCTTATAACCTTACATAAATTTAATGTAAGATACTTTTCTGAATAAAATGCTGTGATAAAACGGTTCTAAGGGATCTATAAAAAAATCTTACAAGTATTTTTAAATATAAGTTTTATACATTAAAAGTTAAGGTTATATTTGAAATATAAATAATTTTGAAAGAAATCAAAATAGAAACAAACCATATCGCCTAATGAGACTAGTATTTAATATGATAATAAAAATACTTACATTTTGGCTGGTATTTTCTTTTTGAATGAACGAGGAAGTGAAACACATTTAAACGTTATAAATTTCACGGGTGAACGTATTTGAAAAAAAAAACCGTTTAATCAATACAACGACGTTATCGCGCTTTAAATTTATAATCGTTATTTTACTTTTATAATCATGCGGTATCTGATTTATTACCATGATGTTAAACATTGCATTTTACATTGCTTTGAAAGATTGTGTAAAGATTTGGGGATTTTTGCTTGATCTTGTACGTTTTACAACGATTTTAATACAATTTTAGTCATATCTTGGCGGTTGATCCACCTCACCGGATTTTCTGCATAGCCACCTGCCCGCCTAGTAATTTAATTATCGATGAAATTTGCTCTTTCTTGGGTTAGTATTAACGTGACACCAACGCAGTAAAGGTCATACGGGGACCTTCCAGCTTTACTGGTTGAAGAAGCGTTCAGCCATCTTCCATGCATTTTTTTCAGGCAAAAAACAAAACAAAACCTGAGTAGAACCGCCCACGCTTCGTAATCTAGCTAGTCAGCTCCCTCTCGTGAAAGAATCCAAAGTCCCTGTCGGGATTCGAACCGGCAGCGGTGCAGTGAAATATAGACTACCATAGGGGTCATAGTTCAAGATCAGTTGTTAGGAAACATTTCACTTTAAAAAAGGATTTAAAAAAAGATCACCACGATATTACAAAGGCTTTTCTTATTGAGCCTATCGGGCGGCATTTTGGGTCTTTATAAAGTTATAAAAAAAAGTTTTATAAAATAAACTGCAAATATTATTGATAATTAATAGAACTGAAAATGCAATGTAAATTATTCATATAATGAGTAAAATGGTGCACATTGTTTCGGATGAATCGACCTTTAGCTTAAGGTGTTGTATTAAGTCGTCAATAGTCTATAAAAATGAATGTTGTATTGCATTTAATTTAACATTCTTTTTGTAACTAAGCAATGTCTATTAATTAATATTTCGACGGTAAGTTTTCGTTTTTTATAAGATTAATTCTGTCATCTTATAATTATTTTGAAGTGCATCTATTTCTTTCAAATGAACAAAACAAACTGTTTTCAACTCAGATGTAATAGGATACTCTACATAATTTAGATGAATCCGAACACAAATTGGTTGACAAATCCAGGACGTCTAGATCTTTAACTGAAAATAAAACTTTACATACTTTTCAGTCTGCGTCTTCGTCATTGTTCAATTTATTTACACACCTGGTAATGAAACCATCTAAATGTCATAATATCTAGCGAAACATTAACATTTGTCTTCTTTTCAGAAAACCAGGAAGTAAAATCCGAATTACAGTGAAGTAAAGATTTACACCAACTGTTCGTGCGTTAATTCACACAATCGGAGTTAACGTTATAAATAATCTTATTCTTTAATACCATATGATATACATTTGATGAATAAATGTTATACAAACATACTCGTATATTCGATAAGGTGATATAAAGTAAATACCGATAGACTCTGTGAAGTTAAAATGAATATGATTTAAACTAATAATGATACATGTACTTGTCAATACTTTATCAATCCCGGTATCATGGATAAAACTTTAAGAATATAATTGTAACTAATATGAATTGAAATATGATGTTTTAAGCATTTTTTGGGGGGAGATAATTTAATAAGTCCGAGAAAGTCGTGCGCACGAGATAATTAAGTCGTGCACGTAAGATAATATTTTGTGGTCATGAGTGACTTAGTCATGTGCACGTGATGATTAAGTCGTGGGCACGAGATACTATGCCGTGGCCAAGAGTTACTAAGTCCTGGGCAAGAGATAATTAAGTGGTTCGCACGAGATATTATACATTGCCACGAAATAGTATCTCACGCGCACGAGATGAATAAAATCATACACATGTCACATACGTGCCATCGTAATTCTTGCATAAAAAGGATTAATGTAATTTCGTAAGTATTCGTTACAGAAACAATGTTATTCTAGATCTATAGTTATGTTTTGATGATAAAACCAACCGGGGCAGTCATTTCAATAAGCATTTTGACATAAAACCCTACCCTTTGCCGTTAAAGCATACCTGTGTGCGTAGTATTTGTGCAAGAATATTAAATTTTACACACTTTTCAAACTACCAAATATCTGTATCATTTACACGATCTGTATCACACTTATATACACAATAAGAATGTGCTTGACTTCCTTTTCTTCATAAAAAAGAATGATATTGTATTTTTTTGTTTAATTTATTTTTAAGAAATTAAGACTACAGCTGAATTATCACTAAGTCTCACTGCAAGTAAGATATACACATACAACGAAACGTAAAAGATAATAATACAATCAAGAGGTTAACGACCGACAATGTTGTCACATATTGTCACATATCTTTCCTATTCATGATCTCCTTAAATACTCCTTTAATAGTTCTTAAAACATACTTTATACATGTACGTTGATCTGATATCAACTCGTAATAAAAACCTAAATATTAACAGCTTATTGTGCCCTAAACACAGTTTGTAAGTACACTATTAACATAACTTCCTGCTTGTCTTATGATGTGCACAATAATCAAAATGGCTACGAACGCAGCTAATCCTAAAAATCCACCAATAACTACGCTAAATGTTTTATCCAAATTTCTGAAAATATGAAAAATAACATTTTTTGATGAATTGAAATAAACAATAAAATGACATTCTAAAGCAGCATACACATTTAATTTGGAAAACTTAGCTTTGTAGAATAATATTAAATCTATTGACCAGCCAGTAGTTTAGCATCGAGTTTGCAAACTCATGTCGCTCTATTCTGAAGGCATAAGCAACCACTTTAAATTTCGGGTTAAGTGGGTTAAGGGCTACTGGCAGATTTATTTTGAAAGAGTAATACCATTTTTTCTCCAAACTCACTTTAATTTTATATCTACTATAATGATAAGTAGTAAAGTCTTGTTTTAAATGTAAAGGTTACAATTATTGTTTAGCTACACGAAGTATTAAATGGACCGAATCAAAATAAAATCACTGAATTTGATGATAAGTTGCGGCATTTGTGTTTGTCTCTCTATTTACATTGAAATTTGAAAAGCGCCTTACATTGATGATGACTCCTCTGAAAAAAAAAGAAAATGTAGTTAGTAAAATGTTATAACTTCTTAATAAATACATGCATAAAAAATACACAAACATTATAATATTTCATTTGTTAAATTGCAAAAATATTTAAGCAAAATATTACAAGCCAAACATATATTGCTAATTGGGACGCATCCTCTCGTTATTTGAATGTATTTTGTTGAAGTTTGAGATATAATTGTATATCTGTTTCTTTGAGACTAATAGACCCACCCGAAAAAAATTAACATACCGAAAAAAAAGATCATAAATTATATGATCACACTTTATATACGAAAGAACAAATCGCCGGTACGAAATAGGGATCATTTAATGCGAAAATCTCCTGTATATATTTCCTGGGTAGGGCTTTGGCATTTATATTGTGCAGAGAAAACCAACCAAATTTGTACAAACTCGAATTACCATTGGAATCAGACAAATGGTGTTTAAATGGTTGGCTCAAGAATATAGTGAATTTTTACGAATATTAAATTAATACAATTTATATACAGACATAACAAATCGACCTTCCAAAAAGGGACAATTTAACTGGGACCTCTTGCTATAACTTTTCTTGCAATTGACCACATTTTACCTGCATATTATTCCTGATATTTGCTTATACTGGAAATCACAGTAACGTTTGATATATATACTTTGAAATTAGAAAATTCATATACACAAAAGTCTTTGGCAATATCATATAATTTAATTTCCACTAGCTGTCAATGTCTGACATTTAAACAATATTTACCAATTTTAAAAGTAGGAAAATGCTTTTTTTACGTGCACAAGTGAAATTAAAATTTCATATTTAAGAGACAACTTATAATTACTCTACGAACTTTCCTATCAACCCCCTTAGCAAGATATTTATGACAAAAGAGAAATTGTAGGTTGGCGTGAAATATTAAATATGTGTTATAGCTTCTATCACATTGTGTAATATGTCAGAAACTCAGAATACATATATCGGAAAAAGACAACATTAAATGTATCTTAAATGTTAATATGCATGTACTGATATTTGATGTAATTGCTACAATGTACCTACAAGCGCACTTTTATTATCCTGACTTCCAAATGCCTCTCAGTTTTACAATAGTAGCAGATGTCAAATTTTGCATAAACGCATAAATGAAAAATGTAATTGTTGATATTTCACGTTTCATTTCCCATCAATTTGAAATTTATTTCGAGGTAATCCGCAAGTATTAGATTTCTGAAACCTAATCTTGTGTCTATCCATTCTTGACTGACAAATGTGCTTAAAGTGAAAATGAAACGTGAAATATTAACAATAACATTTTTCATTTAAACGTTTATGCAAAATTTGACATTGGCTACATTGTATAACCTTATTTTCATTTAAAACACATGGTTAACATTGCTATTGATCGCGTAATTATCAAATATAAATTAATCGTTACCTTGAATATTAAGATATACTTTGTCAGTTATTCTATAAGACTAGTTGAATAAATGGTACTATTTAACATATATTCAGGCACTCTGATTTGAATTTTTGATATATTTATTTTTCTTACAGGATCACGTTAGTCATTAACTTATTTTATTGTATTGTTCTTCATTTGGAGAAATTTATACAGAATAATTGCGCTTGACAATATTTGAAATGCTACAATGTGCACAAAACATTGAGAACAAAATGTATTCGTTTTGCATTACCTTTCATTTACAATAATATGAATTATATTTTTGCGATTATTATATTCTTTTGTCTTTACGACAAATCGATTGGTATTCAGATGACGGAAGATCGAGCCCACCAACTTCAATCCAAATCTTGAACTGCCCCAGTACACACCATATGAGACTGAAAACTGTAAAGGTCAGGAATAAAGAAAATGTCAGGATAACTTTACTTAGCAATATTTTAAAATCTTGTTAACAAAAAAAATGCATTTTGTTAATTAAATAATGAAATTGTATTATGAACTTTCAAAACAAATGTCAATTATACATGTACAACTCCCACCGAGTTCCAATAGTAAATATTTTTTGTTTACAAAACACCATATTTTCGAGTTCATGTGGTTCTTATTTCCATTAGTTTAGAGGGTCTTCTTGACAGCAGTTTATGACCCAAAGCTTTTACCTTGAGATTTCAGCATGGCATGGTCGTTGTATGGACCGGTGATGGCAAAGTACGACAGTACGACGGTGACAATACGACACTGCTATGGCGAAGCACGACAGTCCATCGTAATGTCGTAATGGCAATATGGTACTATACCACAATCGTTCTATCATCATCGTGATGTCGTGCTGCAACACCGTATTAATGCTTTCTATCTACTGTTTCCTCCATTTCATTATGAGCATGCTTGAGAGAAAGGCGATAGTGCGATGGTGACAACGCGATGGTGACAGTACAAAAGTGAGTGCCCGACAGTATGATGGTGACATTTCGACGATCATAAATCGACACCGTACTGCCGTATTTTCATCATCGTACAATCTTGCTTCGCGTTTTCGTTTTTATAGAAAACACGCTAGCCATAACGGAACACCATACTTTTAATTCTTTGAAAGCCTTCCAGTTTATTTTTTGCTTCAGTGTTCTTAGAATTAGATAAGTCAGATGAATAACAAATGGCCGAAACAAGAACATTGATGATAAAAGTTTCATTTGACACAATCAGTTTATTATCCTCCGACGATGGAATCGGGAGGAGATATTGTTTTGGCGTTGTCCGTCCTACCGTCCGTCTTTCCGAATTTCGTTCCCGTGCTTATACCCTGCAACTTCTGGCTGTTATTCAACGAAACTTTGTGAGAATTATCTGTGCCAAGAGATGCGATTATCGTTGGCTTGTTCTATCTCATAGTTATGCATTATGCATTATGCATATAGAGCAATAATCATTTCCGTGATATTTCTCTGTAGTTCAACAAAACTTCATAAAAACAATACTAAGAGGAGATGGGCATATTGTCCCCTTGTTCCAGTCAGACCCTTTAACTTAGAGTAATGGCCCTTGATTTGTTACGCAATATGCATATAGACAATAATCGTGTCTGTGCCATGTCTTTGCAAGTAGTTAACGAAACTTTATTGGAAACAACAATACTAAGAGGAGATGCGCATATCATCGCCTTGTACATTTCAGATCCTTCAAGACAAATTATGGCCCTTGATCAGTTATGTAGTATGCATATTGAGCAAGAGTCGTTTCCGAGCTATTTCTTTGCATATACTGGCTGAAATTCGACAAAACTTTATTGGAACCATCAATTCCAACAGGAGATATGCAGGTTGCCTTGTGCCGCTCAGACTCTTCAACACAGAGTTATGGTTCTTGATGACTTCAATTTTCGGAAGTATGAATGTTTAAGAGTTGTACTGTACATGTTTAGCATAGTTCAAGCGGCAATAGCTTTTAAACCTCGAGAATAAATTTAGTGAAACATTAAACTAACTACTATGTTCACATTCATTTTATCAAGTGAATCACTTATGTCCGATTTGTATTAAAAACGTTCCAAAGTTTTACATTTAAGGTATTTTTTGCACAATGAAAATTCTGGAATGATTACGAAAAAAAATAAACGTGTGAGATATGATCAAATAATCGGATCGACCTTAAGGAGACAGAACAAAATCGCTGGAAAATATTAATAATCATATCATGTCAAAGGACTCGGTGGAGTCCCTTATAGCTGTATACTTACTTGTTCATGACAAAATAGGTTTGTTTAAATTAGTTTCAGATTTCCCAATAACATATTTACTCGTTTTCAGATTTACTCAAAATCAGATTATCTCATTTACAGATCAGTGGACTGATGATTAAACGGTTACATGGCAACGCACACAATATAGATGACATGTGAAGAATTGAGTTTCAATTCAGTTTCTTGGTGTTTTGCAATGTTTATTGGAGTTGCTATCTGACAACACATTAAAAATGAAACTTTCATTTTTAACGTCTACGTACTTTGTATAACTATCTCCTAAGAAGTAAACTTTATATAACTTAACATAGAATGTCTACTTTAAATAACGTTTCCCTAAAATAACTGCATTTGTAGTTGAATTATAGAAACAGGGTGTTGTAGACTTAACATTATGTCAGAAGGGCATTCTATTTGTTTTGAAACGCTAGAAAAAATGATATTGTCAAAAATTTATATAATGTATTACAAACTCTAAAAGTATTGTAAATTACTTTGTGCATTTTATTTTTTTATGGTATATATAGCAAATTATCATAATTATGTTAATGAAGAGTATACTAAAATCAATTTTTGAATTTTGTATATTATGCAGCAACTTTTTGAGAAAGCATTGGAATCTACAGTTTTAAATTGTAAGTTAGCATCACAATTAGAAATTTGGTGTGGTTGACGGGTAGCGTACCTTTTGGGTTTCTATGTGATTTGTTAGTGAGTGTATTAGGTGAATATTTCCCTTGTCAAAAATGTGGTAAAGAAAGGTAACTTTGATCTTTAAAAAGCCTAGTAGTGGTTCATTAAGACCTCTTCATATAACATTCGTCATCTTGTACTTTCTATTAACTTTACATTTAATTAGTGCATAAACTTTCGAGAAATTGTTGCTATAGAAATTGCTCCCGTGATACACGTCATTGTCACTATATGACAGGTAATTTGTCTTAACAAATAACAAAAGTCATTGATTAAGTGTGTCATTCATAGTTAAACATTCGTGCTGTTTTCTGCGAACAGATACACACTTAGTTGTTTATATCCCAGGCGTACTTACGTATAAAAGTCACTAGTTCTAGGCCATTGAATTGACAAGAAATATTTTACATTTTAAGCATTTACACAACCTAAGCATTTTAGACAGAAAGTTGAATGGTACACACATTTATCAAAACATTAATTAAACGACTTTTTCTAGTGCTGTGCAGTTATCGTGTAATAAATTCCTGTAGATTCCTTTGCTAAAACTGTTCTAAACCTGATCCAATCAAAACCGTTCGGCTTATAAATACCAATCTATCGGTTATTTCGTTGCCCATTTTGTTGCTGGTCGGTGTGATTCTAAATTGAAACCTCTTAAATTTGTCTTTTGACTATTGTCTGTGTTACCCATGTTTCATTTGAATATCATTTCAGTGCTAAGTGTAATAAAGTCTGTATATTATCCTTTTTCAAGGATACTTCAAATCTCCTTACTTTACATGGACGACATCGCATTATTTGTGAAAGAGTTTTGTTCTGTATATTATCATAAATATCACGACCCTATAATGGTATAAGTGTAAATCACTCATGTCTGGTACAATATTCTAAATAATGTTATAGACACAAGAAATAATTCAGAACAAGAAAGACAGATAATTCATAAAGTGTACAACTTAAAAATTCTCTATTGATCAATATCATATTTACAGGTTACGAGCAACAATGCGAAATATTGTTTTCTTTTCTGATATATATAAAAAGCCCTAAGATAATGACATATGTCAATCAATAACTGTTTATTTTATTATTCGGTTGATCCCATTATGTATACTTCTTTATGATTTTGGCTTGAAATTAAAAGGTCACAAAAATACGTTTCAACATCGTCTGTTAAACTGTGCCAGACGTTATTGCTTCATAATTTACTGGTTAATCTAGATAAAATGTGATTTGAAAAACTTATTTTATACAAAACTGGTTATGAATAATTCTAGTCTGTGTTACGATTTAACAGGGATTGAAACTGTTCTCAAAAGATAACAAAACTACTCTCTTTTTTCCAGAATAGGATCAAAATAATTAATTAATTTTTGAGACCAAATGGGACATAAAAGATCGCAAGTAGTAATAAAACGGTCATACCGATCGGTATTCATCTTTCTAATCAATTAAAATTCCAACACAACAGTTATTTTACAGCTAATTGAGCAATTTTGTTACAACATTTCAAAACTTAACTGACATTTTCTATTTATGGCTGCAGACATGTAAAGATATATTTCCCGTCCACTTGAATTCGTGTGTATCCTTTACTTGCAAATAGCATCCAAATTTCAGCACTCCAATGACAAACCTGTTAGACTGTGGGCTTGGAAATTTATCCAAAAGCTCGCTTTAAGAAAGCTTAGTAGAGATCTCAAATTATTCCCCATACACCTAAACTTGCATCAGTCTTGCTTGTAATAATATAAAGAAATGGTGTTGAAATTAGCAACGCTTTTATGATGGTAAACATCCACGACAATATCAACTTGCAAATTATTAAAGTAATGCAATGAAACTGTAACACATTAAGTAAGCTGGAATAAGATATCATTTAACGTTCTTCTCTTTTAGTTTGTTTTCTTTTTGTTTTACTTATACATGTATATCGTTTTTTGTTTAGTTCCGCCATTGGAACTGTCTTGTAGGGCACAAATATTCGATCATACGCCGCTTCACATGGAGCGGCACCTATGATCACATTGAAGGTTCCATGATTCCCTCCGTATAAACACGTATGTGGATGTTTCTGAATTTACAATGTCACCTTTTTTCATGATTAAATGTTGGATTCTGCTTAAGCCAGTGTTGGGGGTGAGTGGGTGTACGGTTACTTGCACTTTTAAGTACTTTTCATGGACAGGCTCATGCACACCGATCTTGCAATATTTCCAATTTTGCCGCTTTGCCGTTCCTCAGGGATACTGTTTTTTTCTATTTTGATATTAGTAGTTCGCTGTAAATTTGCAACTGTGACGGCTTTAGATATCACAAGGTGTTCCTGTTTGACAGTCCAAATATATCACCTTCGAACATGTGAACTAGATCAAATGAATTTAATTTCCCAATGCGTTGTTTTTCCGATCTAGTAAAAAACAGGGTGTTCTAATATCCATTTAATTGGGCAGAATTATTCAATTACTTTCTGTCAATTGCAAGCTGTGGTACGTGGATGAGAGATGAGGGAAACAAGTAGATAAACCGATAATATATAGAAATTTACTCTTAAAATACGTTATTAGCTTTAAAAGAAAAAGGAACATTTACTAGTTTTGTACTCATGACGTTTGTTTTAAAGTTACCGTATTTAGTTGTTAACAAAAAATGAGTCAAATAATGTCCACTTAAATGATATATGCCACTCTGCATTCCATTTATCTTGTTGCATTTCATAACGAATAAGTAACAAATACCCGGAAATTTATCAACAAAAATAGAGCACAGTCAGTTTTGAAACATTTTAAAGTTCCTACTCCTTAATATTAATCCTTTAAACTGATAGTATTCAACTGAAAGTATTGCACACATGACTCAGAACATTGTGAAATTTACAACCGCAAACATTGATATATGGGGCCTCTTTACCTTATCGAAATTTTTAACATAATCAAGGGAGCAATGTTGATGCCAAAACAGTCGGAATGCATTATTTTTTGTTATGTGCAAGTTAACATATTCAAACACGTACGTATTGTACATTAATGTGGTATTCTATTGAGAGATTTGTTGCATTTAATGCGTTAGAATGCCAACAGCTCTTCTTTTTCCATTAACTAACTCTAACTAGTTGACAAATCATAAGATATTCTCGATTAACGATTGTAAGAGTGCAAGCTAATCTTGCTCTTTTTTTCCTTAAAGTAACTATCGGCGTTTTACAAATGCCGTGCATCGTTCTTAATGCACTTCTTTTTAACTATATTATTTGTTCAAAGATATTTTTATTGCTATGCTACATCCTTGTTTTCAGACAATTTAACGCAAATAAATTCAATTAAGTTTATGCTGATTGAAGAGTGTTGCGTAGATTAAATGCTGTCACGGAATTGTGAATGTTTTCCTAGCATGATTATCTTTCTTTGCACGAACATTTAATGAGGCAGACTGATATTTACATAAAACATTGAGACACATATGGAAAGAATTGTTAAGTTAGAACAGACAGAAAAGCTGACAATAGTTCGTTTGAATTATTTCAACAACGCATGATGATATTAAGTGTCTTTCAATCGTCTTCTATAATGTACAATCGGTGTAATTGCATTAGGTATAGACTGAGAAAAAAGGTTGCTTGAGACATTGAAAGAACTGGGTCTAAATTCAAACTTGAAAACTGAGGAAATTCAAATTTGTTTCATACTATTTGGGGCTAATATTAAAATTGCTATCAAACCACCAAAGTCCCGTTAAGAAGGGAATCTGTGTTTCCTGCATGTTGCGATCCATGTCTAATCTTTTAGTGTCACTTTCGAAAAATCTCGTTTTAACTACATTCAATGAATATTTACTTTAATAAAAGTTATTCATATGAAATAACATGTTAATGACTAATTTCAATAACAATAAATTGAAATTATTCATTGAATATAACGCATCTAATTGACTGAATGGAAATGAACATGGATATATCAGTATATTATACAAAAAAAGCAGAAAAGATACAATATCAAACAATAACAAGTGACATTAAAGGTCCATTATGCATAATAAATGCTATCACTTTTATTTCTCAAAAACTGATTTTTGGTATCTTGTGACAGTCTTATAAGAAATACATATTTTCTATATATATATGTACATAAATTGTCTATGCTTTGTTGCAATTGGTATAATTATACTGAAATAGTATTTTGTATGGAAGTCAAAATACTACTTTGTTTACATTTTGCTATCTTCATGACCGAATACTGCACATTCAGCGCTATTGCCCTCACCTGTTGGACATTTAACATGCTGTAAAGTCCATTATTTTAAAATAATGAAACACTTATTTGACATTTCTAAATAATTTAATAAAATATGTACATTTGTAGTACAATACTACATGGTGAAATTAGGTATGAAAATTAAAGAGCAATACAGAGAAAAGCAAAGAAGTGGATAAAGCTTTCACATTCCAAAATATGATGTCTACATTAAATGGTCCATTTATCAGCTGGAGAAACACTTAACAGATCATCAGTCACAGCCAGTTTCTTCGTTAGTTAATCTGACGCTTACTCCCGATGGGAGTTTTAAATATTCATGACAAATAATGGCCTCGTAAATCATGTTAACAAGATTACAGTTATAGATCTTTTAGCATAGATTTATAAAATAATGCAGGGGTTCAAGAATATATTTAAAAAAACAGGTCCCGTGTAAGACAGAAAAAATGTCATTAAGTAAAATGTACAGTATTAGTTTCAAATGTGTTGTTAGGTAATATAAATACACTTCAAATTTAAAGGTGAATATAAAACTTGCAATCAATCTTTTGATACATTATTTGAAGAACTGTTCGAAGACTTAGCATGAAAGCTTTGTGCTAAAAGCTTTGTTGAAAGCCGCTTCCTCATAATAGATATAACATCTTTTAAGAAATGGTTGACAATATTTCTTCCATCAGTAGGTACAAGTACATTTACATTTATATTGTTTACACATCTGATGCGCTTTGGGGTCATTTGCACTGCAAACTTGGTCACAACCTTGCGCAATACCTTTGCAGACAACAGGACCGTTTTCGTGTAATAGCATTGCTGGCCAAACAATATATTTAATGTGTAATCCACTTGTTGTGTACTCTTTGTACAGATTCTTATCAAACTTATCCTGTTCGTTTACGTCAATTACATGGATACACATAGGCAGTGACTGGACTACCATCATCCAACAAACATATATACATTTTCTAATAAATGGCTTCAAAGCAGGTACAAAGTCATCGTTCCTCCAGCTTGCTTTTAAGTAAGCCTGAAAAAAGAAATTTTAATGTGTGAATGATATAAATACGAACTTTAAATAAAATAAAACGATATATTATAATTAGCAAATTTGAATATGAAAAGTGAATAATTTCAGATAATCACCTTTTGAACAACAGGCACCATGATTTCGGCAACTTCCTTCTGAAATACCTTCAGTTTATCCAGTATGGCCTCAGAGCGCTGAAGCTATATGTATAGAAATATACAATATTGCTTTGAAATGTAATATACCGATGCTCCTTACAATAAGCGGGTTCAAAGGTGATACATATAAGAATGGTTTGGTGAAGACAAATACACATGTAAATATTTTGTGGATGCTTATTTACAGAAACACTGCTTATAAGAAAATAAGAAACAACGTACTTACTATTTTGATTAAATTTAGCGTATGAACAAATATCAATGATATTTGAATTTCTTCCCAATGGACGCATTTCAATTGATAAAATTCGTAAAATAATTATTATAATGTACATAACTTCATATTTTGCCAAAATAATAACAGAACTCACTTTCACGATTATTTTTTTCAATGAATCCTAAAAAGAAATAAAAAGAGCAAAAAAGTTTAGATTATAGAATTTACCGCCATTGATGCTCGAACGTTTTCTTTACCAGTTCCATTATCTTTTTTATACCTCCATCTTTCAGTCAGCTCGAAATTGTTATCTTCACCACCTTCACTGAAGTCTGATTTTTGAATGTTTGAAAGCTATATAAGAGAATGTGATTTAGGTTGTTAATTTTAATTCAAATCCGTCAAAACATTAATTGTATATATTTTAACATGTTACATGTATATCGCTCGATAATAACGGTTGTAAGTTCGCCATTTGATTTAAAATAATTTTTATAACTATAACATTTCCGTTTTGTTTATATTTCTATCGAGTCTTTTACATTTCTAAATAAAAAGGAATGAGTTTGAGCTATCCAAGTTAATTTTCTACCACAACACATTTTTATAAATGTCTTCTATAATTATATTATTCTAGATGACATTAATACAGAATTGAATTGCGTATAAGGTAAATAATTTATATTAAGATATATTTACTCTTTTATTTTGCATCGTTGTAACGTTGACGCCATTCTACAATACAAATAGCATACTAATAAAAAGCAAAAACCATTCATAACACGAAAAAGGTAGAGTGCTATCCTGGCTGTTGAAGTTTACTTCAGATTATAAATCATCTCGTTTTACATTTTGAAACCCTTAGACTTTAAAACACAATGGCAAGTTTATTGAACAGATATGTTTACTCATACGACGAATTTTATCATTTTCACTGCTTAAATTAAAGAAATAGATACATTCTGACATTATATACAAATTATTCCTTTCCACAAAGATAAAGTCAAGACCTGTGGTGTTTATATTTAAAAAGGACATTTTATTTGAATTAAACTGTACAGTTTCTCGTCATAATAATTGTAGACATATATATTTAACATCATATAAATTTTTTTATAATATTAAATCATTTGTTAAATAAACACAAATTACAGAATAACATTTTTATAGTGGTCTTTTACCGTAAATCATTATTTTTGAACATTATATGTGAACTGTATGGACTTAACACCACTGCTATATTTATTCTATTACACTCGTCGTTAGCAGGCCTAGTAGGTAAATTTGGAATAACAAACAAACAAACTAAATGACTAATTAGCTAGCTAATTAACAAACAAGCAAACAAAATGCTCAACTGTTCCTGGATTATCTTGTAAAAGCTTGTATTCTTCAAACAAGTAGTTGACCGCATCGTCCGTTTTAGTCAGCATAGTTTGAGCTTTTTTCTTGCAGAAATCATAAACGTTCTGAAAATATAAATGTATTGAAAATTGTGTATAATGAGATATAATTTTTATTATTGAATTAATCATGTAACAAAAATATGAAGAAGGAGAAATCTCTCGACTACTGAACTAACTACTGAAAAATACAACATACCTTTCACACCCATAGCACCGGCTGAATCAATATAGCGTTTTTTATGCTAAACGTATCGGAATTAATGATCATGAAGGACTAGAAAAGAACTGTTTACATGTTTCGTTATGAAAGCCATATATTACTGACGGCTATAAGTTATCATAATCGATGTTAACAGGCCAACAGTGATATGTTAAATAACACGTCACTCAACGGACATTATCTAATTCAATTTTGATAGTAAATATCCACTTATTTAAATATTAAGCCTTAATAAGATTTAGCGTTTTTCTAAACATTATCCGATTGCATAATCTGTTGTGTTTTTTTTTTAATAATCTTTTTGGATTCAGTGCTTTACTACATTTTTTTGTCAAAAATCAAAATGAGTGTTCATTCGATTTCATTGAAATAAAATGAGACTATTTCCTTCTTACAAGTAATGTCAGATGAAGTGTAGAAATTGCTTCCTCATCATCATGTCCTGCACCCGTAAGCCCATCAAGAGCGTCCGTCCATTCGTTATCGTAAAGTTCACTGTAAACTTCACCGAGTTTAGTTGGTCTGTTTGTATCAGATAAATCAGCAATTGCCGGGTTGTCTTTTGTCAATTTCTCGCCCGCTACCTTACTTAGCCTTGCAAATAGATGAAAAATTAAAAGATGAAAATTAATATTACGTAATATTGTGTTTTTGTAACATTATCTTGTGAAGACATTTCAGTGTAGTTAAGAACTGCATTTGTTCTTTCTAGAAAATTAACAAGTAGTTTAAACGTGAACTAAATGGTATCATGGCAAAATGTTTATTTTCCTACATGTGTTAACATACTATTACAGTCACTATGAATAGGTAAGTAAGACATGGTTTACTGTGGCTTTCATGTTTATATTTATACAAATTTCCAAAATCATTGTATCTCCAAGTATTGCATTTGATACATTTCTTGTTAAATTTCTTTTTTCAACGGTTTTTGAAATTATATCTAAAATTGACATTATGCTCATTGTTTTTCTCATTGTCAAGTTTAACTGAATTGACTATTTTTTTCCCCAAAAATTTACTGTTATCATGGTGATTGACCAACAGTTGCTGTAGGAACATGTTTAGGATAAAATATAAATCTGCCTAAAACATAAAAAACTGCCCCACCTTTTTATAACTTAAAAATTACAGGTAATTCTGATGGTAATTTTACAGAAGTCTCCTTGGACCACGTTGGTTATTTATTGTTCATGCGAAGTTAATTACAAAATTGAAAGGAATTATGGCAAAATGTAAACGACTTTGACAGGTTCACTCAGTTTAAACCGTTAGATAAGCATTATGTTACTTAAAGAAACAGACAATCTTTACTAGCTTATCACATAACAAGTAATAATTTGGGATTATTTCGATACCGCATAAGCAGTTCCTCGTTTTTCATTTCCTCCTTCATAAGTTTATCCTTGTCCTCTAAACGTAACTTCTTTAAGTTTTCTATTTCTTGTCTCAACTTGACATTTTCCTCCTTAAGCTGTGAATCATTATCAGAACAAACAGCCTCCTTATGTTTGAAAGGATTTTTCACATGCCATTTCTTTTTCTATAATTCATTAAAAATAAGATATAAAAATACATGTTGCACATTGATAAATAAAACGGAAACTTGTCATGGTTTTTACAGGTTTATGTAACAGTCATATAAATATGATATTATCTTTTCTTATACTATCTATTTTCCTCAACACATTAAACATCGAAAAAGTACAGTTTTAAAGAAATACACCAAGATCTATGCGTGTTAAGATAGGGCTTTAAGAAGATAAATATAAAAATGTGTATACATTGTACATTGACAGCAAACAGATTTGATTAATGAAAATTTCTAAAATTGAGAGATATCTTTAGTTCAAGAAAACCTTAACTATTTTTGGTCAGTTCTATATGATTTATCTGTTCATGAAAGAGACTGAAAAATATTACGCATCTTATGCCCTTATACCTGGTTTAAACAGTATACACTATTCAAGTATAATCTACAATCTATACAATCTATAATGCTAAAATCCATGATCCCGCGATATGTAGTAAGAATATAACACTTCTTATATGAAAATGAGGTATTTTTATACTTTTCAAACACGAACATTTTATTATCAGATAAAGGGTAGTGACGTTTTATGGACATTTTAAAAACTTTACTCGTTGCAATAACCTCTGCGCTGTTTCTGTCACAGAAGTGAAAGTAAATATTTACCTCCTTGTTGACATGACTTAATTTCTTTTCCGTGTCGACTAACAGTGTGTGCAGTTGTTGCTTTATTTCATCCGGAGTTTTACATTTGATTTCTTTTATGGTTGAATTGATATGGTCTAATTCAGTTTCCACTGTATCAAGCAAGCCGTCATCACATTGATTTTCCATTTCACCATCTTCGGTTGATGAAGTGTAAAATGTTGACTTTTGTTCACTCCGATGAGGGGAGTGTTCGGACGGATTGTTACCCCTACATATTAAATAAAATAGCAACAGGAAAGTTGGATTTCATTCCTTCGTTTAGAATTGAAGACATGCAATAAAGTTATAAATTTAGATTTATGGGGTCAATTTTGCTTTAAATTATCTTACAGAAGTAATGTGTTCAATTTAGTCATAATATTTGTATGATTTACAATTTTTATTTTCGTTATCAAAAACTTTATTGTCCAACACAAGAAGAGTAAACATTTGGAAATCTTGATTTATATCTCCTTTGACTATATTAAGCATATCGCTTGTCAATATATCAAACTTAATAAAATTTGTAGTTAAGTAAACAGCTTCTTATTCTTCCTTTCGCTTCATTATTTCTCGCTGTAATTTCTAATGATTAGAAAATTGGTCTTATTATCAAACCTAATACTTCCGTTTCTGACTCGGCGAAATTTTGACTAACCTTTTTACCAAAAAAATGATTACGTTAACAGAGATAACAAACTTGAATTTGTGCATTTATCAATTGATATCGATTCAACCGATTCTTTCCCTGTTAAGTTAAGAATTTCGTGTTGTCGCAAAATATTTTCAGCTTATTAAATACAATACTAAAAACACAACTGACGAAATCAAAACAAAATGAAATAGTTAAATATTTACTGCTCAAAATGCCATAAAGACGTTATTTGTCGTTTTTACCCTTGTATAATATTCGTAAAAATAATATAAACTTTGACAGCCTGCCAACATGGGCCATTAAGTAGAATGTGAGCGCGGTGCTCTACAAAACAAGTTATATTTTTACTTAAAATTATTAATACATTGGGCGACAATTTTTTATATGCAACTTTCCATTAACCTGTATAGGTTTCAAATTGACTTCCCCATAATACATGTAAGAATAACACTGAAAAAACTTCTGATCAAATCATAATTTCATTTATTGTCAGATATAATTTTAAACATAACAATGTTATCTTTACAGTATTTATTGATATCTCCTATTTCATCTATATATTGTTTTGTATGTAGCCATATATTTGAAACAATCGAGTCGATAACTAGTTTTGTTTTAAATTTTGTCTAGATAAAAATATGCTCCAATAAAATGTTGTATCATAATTTGGGGACATTTTCGTTGAAAATGTGAGATAAATTGTATACATATACATGCACCGTGCGTTTACTTGAGTGCTGGTATAAGTTACCCGCACTCCAGAGCATGCCCATTGATTGGCTCATTTTTGCTTGGGTTTACTTATTGTGACGGCAGAGAAAGGGAAAGCGACAGAAATATCATGTTCAGATGCTCGTTCATTGGTTATTTTTTCAAGGGGTTTCATATTGTGACAACAGGGAGCGTGTTTTTATGTTTGACTATGATACAAAAGAGAAAGAACATCAAAGCACTCGGCAATCTGATTAATACTCGGGGGCTACGCACCCTCGTACAAATCAGATAGCCTCGTGTTTCGATGCTCTTTCTATTACATAAATACAAAAGAAAAAAACATACATTTTTGTAAGTGAAAACAAAACATTAAAGACCACATCCACACTTCTGTTGTAATACCATGATCAGATAAATTATTTCCAATAATTGAAGATTAACCACTAAATAAATTGTTTACGTTACAATGTAGAAATAAAACAAATGAAAGTTAAAAGAAAAATGAGAATATGATTGTTTAAAGTGAAACTTTATAAAAATCAAATTTGCACCTCGGTAATAATGTTATCTGTGTGTTTATGCTGAACTTATTTTACTAATTTAAAACCAATTTTCATATAATTTGTTCCTTATTATTTTACGTATAATTCCAGTCCAAATCAAAAGATGTCTTATAACCTTACATAAATTTAATGTAAGATACTTTCCTGAATAAAATGCTGTTATAAAACGGTTTTAACGGATGTTACACATTAAAAATTAAGGTAATGTTTAAAATATAAATTATTTTGAAAGAAATCAAAATAGAAACAAAACATATCACTAAATGAGACAAGTATTTAATATGATAATAAAAAACTTACATTTTGGCTGGTATTTTCCTTTTGAATAAACGAGGAAGTGAAACAAATTTAAACGTTATAAATTTCAGGGGTGAACGTATTTGATAAAAAAAATTTAATCAATACAACGACTTCATAGTGCTTTAAATGTATAATCGTTATTTGACATTTTATAATCATGCGAGATATCTGATTTATTACCATGTTAAACATTGCAATTTACAATGCTTTGAAAGATTTGTAAAGATTTGGGGATTTTTGCTTGATCTTGTACGTTTTACAACGATTTTAACATAATTTGGTCATATCTGTGCTTCGTAAGCAAGCAAGTCAGCTTACTCTCATGAAAGAATCCAAAGTGTTTGTCGGGATTCGAACAGGCAGCGGTGCGGTGAAATATAAACTACCACATGGGTCATAGTTCAAGATCAGTTGTTACGGAAACATTTCGCTTCAAAAAAGGATAAAAAACACCACGATATTACAAATTCTTTTCCTATTGAGCCTAACGGGCGGCCATTTGGGGTCTTTAAGAAAACTTTATAAATTAAACCGCAAATATCATTGATACTTTGATAGAACTGAAAATGCAATTTAAATTATTTGATATATTGAGTAAAATGTTGCACATTGTTTCAGATGAATATCCTTTAGCTTAAGCTATTGTATTAAGTCGTCAATAGTCTGTAAAAATGTATGTTGTATTACATTTAATCTAACATTCCTTTTTTAACCAAGCAATGTCTTTTTATTAATATATCGACGGTAAGTTTTCGTTCTTTATTAGATAAATTTTGTCATCTTAATAATATTTTGTAGTGCGTCTATTTCTTTCAAATGAACAAAACAAACTGTTTTCAACGCAGATGTAATTCGATACTCTACACAATTTAGATGAACCAGAAAACAAATTGGATGACAAATCCAACACGTCTAGATATTTAAGCGAAAGTAAAACTTTACAGTCATACTGTCCAGTCTGCGTCTTCGCTATTGTTCAATCTATTTACACACCTTGTAATGAAACCATCTTATTGTCAAAATATCTAGCGAAACACTTATATTTGTCTTCTTTTCAGAAAACCAGGAAGTAAAATCCGAGTTACAGTGAAGTAAAGATTTAACTGTTCGTGCGTTAATTCACACAATCGGATTTATAAATAATCTTACACTTTAATAAAATATTATATACATTTATGGATAAATGTACGTTATATACATACATATATCCGATAAGGTTATACAAAGTAAACACTGGTAAATTGTGTGAAGTAAAAATGAACAGGTTAAACATTTTATAAACTAATAATAACAGTTGTAAGTGTCAATACTGAATCAATTTTGATATCATGAATAAAACTTTAATAATATAATTATAATTATGATGCGTCTTAGCATTGGGTGAAGAATTTAATAAGTCAGAGAGCTTCCCCAGATGCTGATGAACAAAAACGGTGCATCAGCACTATTCTTGTATTAAATGATATGTCTAATTCAGTTATTCCGCGTTTCACTTTAAGGAGTCCATTTTATTATGTTTTCTACATTCTAGTGCGATAATACATTTTGACATGCAAACCAACCCTAACCCACAAATCATTTTAGTCGAAGTTTACCTGCGTGCGACGTTTTTGTGCAATAATATTAAATTTTACACATTTTCAAATTACCAAATATCTGTATAATTTACACGATCTGTATTACATTTATTTACACAATAAAATATTTGTTTGACTTTCTTTTCTTCATAAAAAAGAAATAGCATCTATATTGTATGTTTTGTTTAATTTATTTTTAATAAACTACAGAGCAATATCATTACTTCCGGTTGTGTCAAAAGTATTTGAAAAGATTATTTTTAATAGAATAGACTGTTTAGACATTAAATTAAATAACATGCAACACGGGTTTCAAAAAGGCAAAAGTTGTAAAATGGTCTCGTTTCTCCTACAAGAGTCACGTGATCATTTCATTGAACGTGGGAGCCCATTGCAAGTATGTTTCCTTGACGCGAAATCTGCTTTTGACACGGTTTGGATATCGGGTTTAATGTATAAACTTAACGAAATAGGCGTTCCTGGAAAACTACTACGTATAATCAATTGCTCCCTTCGTGGCTCAAACAGCAAGGTTTTCCTAAATGGACCCTTATCTGATACATTCCATATTATGCAAGGAACAGGCAGGGAAGTATATGTGCACCATTTACTACACCGTGTTTATAAACGAACTATTAAACGAACTTCACAAAGTGGTTTCCGTATAATTGAGTGAATTACCTCTTTCCGCTCCAACTCAGGCCGACGATATTGTCTTGCTTTCAACAAGTAGAGTTGATCTTCAAATCCTATTAGATATAAGTCTAACATACGCAAAAAATGGCGGTATTCTTATAATCCCGACAAGTGTGCTACTATGACAGTGAATAGAAAGAAATCACGTGTTTTGGCGCCAATAAAACTTTTATATGGTAGCTCGATTATATCAGACGTACCCAATTATACATATCTCGGCATTGTGCAGTCATCAAACGGTAACTATCCCTTCGACATCGACGAAGTTCGACATTCCATGAGAAGTACATATTTCTCTTTGAAAAACTCAGTCAGTGTAAATCCACATAATATCGCAGGGTTGTTTCCAACCTGTATCCGTCCTAGATCATTATTTGTTTGCGAACTTTTAGTTTTTTGCAGGCAATTCCTACAGAGATATTTATTACATACACATTAGGATATGTAAATATCAATCTTATTAACGTTTTATCCGCTGATAAGTACCCATATTTCATGGCCATATGTGCAAGGTTCTTGTTATCTTTATTTAAATAAAGTAATTATTTAAATGAATTTATTACATAGACAAGAAAGAAATGTAAAAGGAATGTAAAGAAAGTCACTATTTCATTTATATTTGTTAAAATTTCGATTTTGCATTTAACAATCTTTAAAAAATGTTAAATAATGTCTTGCAAAAGCTAAAGGAACTACTGTCATTTTATGCATTTCTAACCTTTCTATATGTAAGGTTTGCTTTTAATGTCAATTAGCTTCCTTCTTCTTCATTATTTTGTCCAAACGTTATGTACATGATAACTTAAAAACGAAAAAACACGTAAAAGCATATAAATGTTGAATACATGTATATTTGCAGCTGAATGTGCTATTTTTGCGTAAGATGTTAGTTTTGTATCTTCTTGCACTAATATGATGTGCTGATATGATTAACGTCACTTCTCTTCAAATATTGTCTTATGTAATATATATAATTTTAATCTTTGAAATTGTTCCTTTTGTATAATTATGTTGCTTTACTTTGCTTAATGTAATTTCTTTTCATTGACTGTTTTGTGTAATATGTATATCTTCGAACATTCGGAGGCAATAAAGATGTATATACAGCTGAATAATCACCAAGTCGCACTGCAAGTAAGATATACACACATAACGAAATGTAAAAGATTATAATACAATCAAGAGGTTAACGACAATGTTCTCACATATTGTCAAATATTATTCTTATTAATGATCTTCTTTAATAGTTAATAAAATATATCTTATACATTGATCTGATAGCAACACCTAATCAAAAACCTAAATATTAACAGCTTATTGTACCCTAAACACAGTTTGTAAGTACACTACTAACATAACTTCCTGCTTGTTTTATGATGTACACAATAATCAAAATGGCTACGAACGCAGCTAATCCTAAAAATCCGCCAATAACTACGCTAAATGTTTTATCCAAATTTCTGAAAATATGAAAAATATCATTTCTGATGAATTCAAATAAACAATAAAATGAAATTCTAAAGCAGCATATACATTTAACTTGGAAAAAACTAAAACTACTACAAAAATATTACATCTATCGACCAGCCAGTAGTATAGCATCGAGTTTGCAAACTCGTGTCGCTCTAAGCAACCACATTCGGGTTCAGTTGGTTAAGGTTTACTGGCAGATTTATTCTAAAAGAGTAATAACATTATTTCTCAAAATCCTACTTTCATTTTGTATCTACTATAAGTATTAAGTAATAAAGTATTGTTTTAAATGTAAAGGTTACAATTATTGCTAAGTTACTTAATATTCTGTACTGAAATCGAAGTATTAGTTTGACCAAATTAGGTTAAAATCAGCGAATTATATGATAATCGGCGGCATTTGTGTGTGTCTCTCTCTTTACATTGAAATATAGAAAGCGCCTTACATTGACGATGACTCCTCTGAAAAGAAGAAAAAATGTGGTCAGTAAAATGTTATATCTTCTTAATAG
This sequence comes from Ruditapes philippinarum, assembly GCF_026571515.1. NCBI lineage: Eukaryota > Metazoa > Mollusca > Bivalvia > Venerida > Veneridae > Ruditapes > Ruditapes philippinarum. The sequence continues at coordinate 10,369 of NW_026854698.1, read as the reverse complement.
ATTCATGATTAAAATGTACACACACATTACAGTATTAAATCGATTAAATGTTACAGATGACAAGGTATGTAATTACTAAATATATGACAAAACCTAATAAAATAAGCTGTTAGGAGAAAGTATTAATTCCCCGATTTATTTTTCGGGAAACATAAAAATGTTCTGACGCAACACAAACTATTTTTAAATATTGGTCAAACTATCTAAAGATAATTTGTTTCAATTTCTTTCAGTCTTGCGATACCAAGCCAGTATATTAACATATTGGCCTGAAAGACAAAGACACTTGAAGAGTAAATAACGACTGGCATTTTTTGTAGGGATTTATTGACACAGTGCCGGTACATTTACACAATTTATTATACTAACATGGCAAACACGGAAAAGGCAATAGTTATTTTTAAAACAATTCTTAAATCGTATTATTGAATCGTTTTATTCTATGTTTCATTTTTTAATTATTCATTTAATGCCTTTATTGTAACAGTATTTTATTGCTGTTTCATTAAGGTTATACATTTATATTTATATTAAATTGATTAAAACATTCAATGCAGCAGTTAGATTATAGTTATTGTAACCCACTTGCGCCTGTTTACCAAATATGCTTTTATCGTTGTTTACCCTTCAAGTGTCTTTTTAAGGGTGTATTGTTTTTCAAAGCTTAACAGATAGTTCGAAAAAATATAAAATCTACCTTAATAACAAAAAGAGGCAAACTATAAATTGATCGTAACCGATAAACTTTTAAGTCAACGATATTTATGTAAATGTATGTGGGTCTTCTGAATATTTTTTTTGCATAGTTGAATAAAGAGTAGGACACAATTATGGCAAAATGCAAAGATTTGTTTAGCTTTACCTGTGCTCTTGGGTGGCTATAATGTTATTTTAAACAAAAAAATAAAATAATTATGTAACTTGTATACATAAAAACTTCATTGTTCATCGTTTTAGCAATGTTTTTTGAAATTGATTGTATAGTGACCATTTACAATATTATGATTATCATTTAATATTATCAAATTTAGTTTAATATCAAATTCAAATTAATGTTACTTAAATAACAAATAGGTACATTGCCTTCCCATTTGCCTTTGCTGTCACATTTTCTTTGTTTTTGTCCAAACAGCGCATACCCTGCTTTGCATGAATACACTGCAACACCTTTCTTAACTGTAACAGCGCCATTTGATATAGAAGGAGGCTCTTTACATATGTGTTGATCAAAATTAGCATAGTTATGATAATTATCAACTGTCATACTGTCAATGATAAAAGGCCGTTCTGAAAAAAAAGTCAGTTATGGTATTAAATGTTTGTTTGCCGAAAATTAAGGTCTATTTTTTAATTTGGTTGAAATTTAAACTTTAAACGGCGATCATTAAATCATCAAATGTCTTTCACGGGCAAGTCGTTTTTGTTTTCGTTTTATACATATAATTGATCCATTTTTAAGGGTAAATATTCGTTGAGAACGAAATGCTACTATTTCAGGACGTTCAAATACAATAGTTCTCATTAATGTATACTTAAGTATTGTGGCTGATTTGGTACATTGCGCGTTGCGTTGTCGATAGTGACAACGAAACCTATATCGTTATCGCCTATTCGTCTTGTCTCTAGCGACAACACTAAAAAGCGCCACACGGCGCGTTGTTGCACTGTCGTCTTGTCGTCCTGTCTCTAGCAAAGCACGCCAAACGGCGCGCTGCCGTGCGTCGCGTTGTTGCGATTTCTCCCTGTCGCTTGGCTTTTAAGCCAATCCTCCGATTTGAACCGAGCGACAATGTGACATCGCGACAACACGCCGCACGACAACGCGCCGTTTGGCGTACATCGTTAGCGACAGGAAAACAAGGCGAAAGTCTGACAACGCGCTTCTTCCTCGTGTCACTAGCGCCAACACGACGCACAATAGCTATCCAAATCAGCCACCATACTTAAGACTTAAAATTCTGCTCTATTACTGTTTTTATAGTTTTTGTATAAATGTATTAAGAGTAAATATAAGAGCATAAAATTAACACAATATCTGGATACATGTGCATTTATATTCAATAGTGTAAAGACATGGGATAGAGTTTTTTTTTGTTTTTTTTGTTTTGGTTTACGTCACACCGAACACAGTAATTTCATATGGCACATGCAGCTAAAATGTGGGGGAGCAAAACCTCATGACCTTCTGTCATTATTTCAAACGTTCCGAAGGCCCGAATAGTTCCTCACATGAAATCATTCGAAGTCCTGTCGGGATTCGAACCCATTGCGGTGTGGGACAAAGATAAAAATTACTTTACCGAAATAAATTTATGAACAAACACATGAATCTTGCATAACTTATATCATCTAAAAAAAAAAATAAACCTTTTGATATTTATGAAAACACCAGAAGACAAAATAATACCCGGGGGAAATTAGGATGACGAAAAGAAAAATTTCAGAAAATATGAAAGACCCTAGGCATTTCAACATTATTAAATCTCGGGGGAACTTCAAAATCACAAATCGTTTTAAATCCTGAAATCAAAATCGGAATTTTCATTTTTAAAAAACGGGCATTTTGTGGAATTGTTTTGTGAAGTTAAAAAAAGGGGAAATTTGTGAAGCTGGAAAAACTGAATTCATAAATTAAAGTTTTAAATGGGGCCCCAACCCGGGCTTTCATACGAAACTTTGTATTCTTTTTTTGTAATAAAAGGGGTTTACCCAATGTCATGAATTTTTAAACGATTCAAAGAAATCACGAACGCTGAAAAAATTTTTTTAAAAAAATCATATTTCTCAAAACGTAATAATAATAAGTAAATCTGTCTATGAAATTACTTTGTGACAACTTTTATTAAATAGTATATTAGTACTTGTATCATTAGTATCATCAAACACTGTTGTTGTAAACTTTTAACATTGTACACACTGTTTCAAGGAAGGTATGGCATGACGCGCGAACAATAAATTATGTTTGTTTTAGAAAGAATTCAATTTAAGAGCTTGTCTGTATAAGGAAAGAAACATTGTTATTTATTTATAGTATTCTATTTTATCTTATTTTATCCTATTTTATCTGTAATGTGTTTCTCCTGTTGAGATTTGACAGACAAAAATTACATTAAAAAACAATAAACGCGTAATCACATTTAAATAGCGAAAATTCCACTTTTTTATCCAAAGTAAAAATTTTTAGCTTTTTTAAATTTAAGTTTTAAAATGCAAATTTTTAAAAATTGGGGATGAATTTTGTTGTTTTTAAAAATGTAAAGGGTTTGTTTACGTTTTCACAATTTTTAACAAACAAAGTATGAAAAAAAAACGGAATTTTAAAACCCCATTATAATGTTTCAAACTTGTTATAATTTTTCCTCGTTATGTACCAGGAATTTAACGCAATTTATACCTTGGATTGTTTTACAGAGTTCACATCTACCCTTTTTGTAGTCCTAAGCCGAACGTAACTTGATATATAGTTGTGACCATGTAATGTAAATTTGAGATAGTAACTTTACTATAATTCATCTATTTTCGTGTTGGTTACAACGCATCCCTTTGAATCATCGAAAGATATCATGAATAGATTTATTTCTTTTAAATTTAAGATATGTTATCGTTGCTTACAGCTAAACAATGCTAGTGTGTGAGATATACTATATTATAATTATGTAATTTAAAACAATCTGTCTTAAAACTGTTAAAGTACAATTATGTACAAGTAGGTTGTAATGATTATATTACATTTTGCTTTCAAACAAGTGATAATTATTTTCATGCAACAAAAATAACTCTACAATATTATTACATCTATTCATGCACACACGTGCCTGAAATAACGCATGGAGGGCATAGAAATCTTACCAAATATGTATATGAAACCCGTGCATTAAAATAAGTCAATATTAATGATATAGCCAAATGGAAAGGTATGAATATAATTACGTTATACTGTGCATACATGGCTACCATAAATATAAACTACATTGTATAAATCTAGTCTTGGATACAGTTGCTAGTACATCTAGATGAATTGTATGTTTTAATACTGTAACAACAAGTTTTCATCATAGATTATTCGTTGTATGTTTGTATTTCACTTATCATTGCGACAAATAAACGAGAAATAAAAAAAATTGCATAACATAACTGGCCATTCCAAAAACAATATGAGCGACATAGTCCAGTTCCAATGGTTAAACAAAGATAAAGTCAAATATATCGGCCGTGCGAATCAAATTCTGAAACAATAAATCGGCAAAATATAGAATTGCATGTTAAACAAGTGATACATTATCCAACAAAACTTAGACAAATATATGTATATAAACAGTAAGATATTCTTTTAAAAATTCGGGATAAAAATTCTCTGCTAGTAAAACTGGGAATCTTTTTGGTTTTTTTTACTGATTTTTGCCAATTTAAACACATTTTTGTCCAACCCAGGCGGTAAAACCCTTTTCTAATCAAAAATTTTCTTACAATGGTTCGGCTACAAACCCTTTCTTGGTGAAATTACCATCAGACTCAATGTCCGAGATCAACTCGACACACAGAAGTTTGTAAGGATTGCTTTCCCTAATAAGCTTAGCTGTTTGACATGTCTTAACAAATAAAATTTCTGAGCAATCGGACTCTCAATTGCTGGCGTTGGAGTTGGGCAGTGTAACAACTGGACCTCTGTGCCCACTTATACATTTATCTTTGTTAACTTGAAAGGACACCAATCTCTCCAAGACTGTTTATCTCAGTGACGCTTAGTCCAGAAGCTCAATATCAAAGCGACTATATTAAAACAGAGAACAAATAGCTAAATCAATAGTAGAACTTCGCTTTTCGAATTTTCTACATTATACCGATCTTTCTTTCCAATTACCATTATATTTCATTAGTCAACATGTGTTCTTGCCTGATAAATGTATCCAAAATGCAGCGAATATTCTGCTTTTTGTATTTTCTAATCGCAGATCAGAAAATTCATTCTGACATTCAATCTCTGACACAGAATTTTCACGACAAACCTAACAACAAGTAGTTCTTAAAACAGCTTAAAACTAGCAATGTTAAAGACAGAAATATTTTATTTTTAAAATTTCCCAAAAAAAAATGCATTCAAATTTTTAAAAAAATAGAATTTGGCAATAAATGAAAATTTTACAAATTACGGGATAATATTCTTTTTAATCAATGAAATGCAATTTTTTTAGCGTTTGTCGATTAACCGAATACTCCAGAGCGTATACACAAAAAAAATCTGACTGTCGAGTTTTGGGAAATTTTATACAATGTCGGTGTTTTGGCGAGATATTTTCGCTAAATTATTTTCATCATTGTTAAATAACGGGTTTTCGTAAAAAAATACCTCAAAAATTAAAAAGGTTTAAAAAACACAAAAGGGGAAATTTCTCAATTTAGAATTCAATGCATTTTTTTATTTTCGGGGGCTACCTACGTATTACTTCACCTTGTAGGGGTGCCCCTCGTTTGGGGTGTGAGAGGACTGGGTTCAAATCCCAGTCGAGGCAATTTTTTTTTTTGAAGTGTCTTTTTAAGGGGAAGTAGCCACGTATGCAAGGACAAAGTGTGGCCAAAAAAATGAACACAAAAATTTTTATCAATCTAGTCATCAAAATTCCATATTATCAAACTCAAAATGTTATAGAAAAACAAACGCAGTCCCCTGCGTAAAATAAATTTTAAATATAAAATAAAATTTTACAGGAAAAAAAACATAAATAGTCAGTATGATTTAGATTTTCAAAGTCAGAAAATGCCACAGAGCTTTTCAAACCCCTTTTATTAAATGATGCACCCCTTTCTGTTCTCCCAACCACTGATAACCCCACAATAATGTTAAACCTTACTATAATGATTTTTTTAAAAATAACAGTTCTTTGAAATTTATAATATTAAAATTTTAGCGATGAATTTGATTTTTTAAAATTTTAATTCAATAATTTTTCAATATAGCTCATATTAAAAGTAGGGAAAAAATTGAGAAGTATTCAATGAAAAAACAACAACAGAATACATAATTCTTGGGAAATTAATTCCCATTATATGCTAAAAAAAAATAATACCACACAATTTAGAAAAAAACCTTTGCGGGGGGGAAAATGGCATTTTACTTTAAACATTAAATAAACTTTTATTTTAAATATTTTCACAGGGGGAAAAATAATTTCGTATCCTTTTTAAATCAGTTCTAAAATAAATCACTAATTAATGTAAAAGGGGTTTTATTTTAAACCCCTTTTAAATTTAAATTCAAAAATCACCTTTTTTCAGGAAAGGGATCGTGCGGGTATTAACATGTGGGATACATTTTAATTATTAGCCCTTGGAATCTAAAACCCGCAACCTTGGGGAAATTTACCTTTTTGCAGCAACAGGCCCGGGGTTTTTCATGTAACGGGCTTTTGCTGGCCAAAAAAAATTATTTTAATATATGGTCCCTGTTTGAAAAACCCTCCTTGTATAGATTCTTGTCAAATGTGCCCCGTTCTTTTACTCAATAAATGTATACACATAGGATAAACTAAAACCAACATCATCCAAAAAACCCATATTTACTTTTTCAATAAATGGCTTAAAAGCAGGAAACAAAGCATTTTCCCGGGTCCAGCTTGTTTTTATGTAGGCCTGGGGAAAGAAATGAATGGGAATTTAAATTTTAAAAACCACATAAGGGTTGTGGGAAAAATTTAAGTAAATCGAGTCACTGTGAAAATATTAAAATTTTCCGGACAGTTCCCTTTTGAACAAAGGGGAAACCCAGGGTTTTCCCGGAAAATTTCCCTTCTGAAAAATTTTTAATTTTCCAGAAAGGGTCCGGAGCCCGGGAAAACTATAATTAAAGATATCACATTCATTAAAATTTAAAACAAAAAAACCATTTAAGACTTCATGAAAGACAAACTACTTTGTATTTTCCTTTGGGGAAACGGTTTAAAGGGGAAATTATGTTTTTATAAAACTTTAAAAAAATGATTTTTAAAATGAATGTGGTGTTTTTCCCAAATAATTGCTTTCCTCAATCACCACCCTTATTCAAAATTTTTTATTGTCATAAAAAGAAACAACTTTTTTCCAAATCATGTACTCCAAAAAGGGCTTTTACCCAAAAATGAAAATTTCCCCGTAAAATCAAATTGTCATTAATATCATAATCATCATCATCACCATAATCATCATCATCATAATTACCCCAAATCATCATCATAAACCAGCAGAAAGCAGTATTTTATCATCCCCGGAATCTTAATCATCATAAATCATCATTATCGTTATTTTTAAAATCATTATTTTTAAATTTTTTATCATTTTGGGAAAATGGGGCTTTTATTTTTTTAATTTCCCGGGAAAGGGAAATCTCGAAACTTTTTAAAAAAAGTTTCATGACCCTTTTATATCTCCACCCCCTTTTTAGCTCGAAGTTTTCTTAAGGGCGGGTTTTTCCAAAATATTGTTTTTTCAAATGTTAGAAACCTATAACATGATGAGGAAAAAGGTTTTTTAAGACCTCGGGAAAAATTTGCATTTTAATTATATTTTACATAAAAAAATACATATTAATATTTCTTTACATGACGGGAAACTATTTTTTTTCCAAAAAAACAGGGCAATTGAAATTTAAAAATAAATTTTTCTTTCCCTTTTCATATTTTCATATTTTAAAACCAAAGGGTTTTAAAAAAAAAACACAAAATGATGAATAAAATGTAAATTGGGGGGAACAATTCTAAAAAATTTTTTAAAAACCCGTTGTTTGGGCCTTTTGGGTTTCACCTCGTCTCGTTTTCCCAAGGGCAAACATAAATAAAAATGATATCATTTTTAATTTGGGTAGAATATAATTTTTATATTTTCAAGCGGAACAAACACACTTCTTTCAATCTATTGCTTGGAAAAGGGCTTTATTTAAATTTATTTTTTGGGAAAGAAATTTTTTAAAATTTTTAAATCCTGTACAAAAATTCCGTTCCCGAGAAAAAGGTGGGGGTTTGGGCCATTTTGCAAAAAAAATTTGGAAACAACAACAAAAAAAAAAAACAGACAAAAAATAAAAAAGGAAAAAAAATGAACATATTTACAAGAAAGCAAAAAGACAAGGATCAAATCCCAGCGTAAATCTGACAGTCAACCAAATTTTAAGTTTATCTTAAAAATGTTTTGGGCCCCTAATGCCCCTTATGAATTAACCCCTCAGGCATTTGGGCCTTTTAAAAAAATATTGGGGAATTATGTTTTTGAAAAAATAAAATACTTTTAAATGCATCTGGGGTTTTTTCTTGTAAACGTTTTTTAAACCCTTTAAACAGATAGTTGAAAGGTGCATCAAAAATTTTTTCTAGTAGAGTTCCAGCCTTTTTCTTGGGGAAAATCAAAATATGTTCGAAAGATTGGGGGTTTTTCATGTATAAAAAATTTAAAAAAAAAAATTGAAAAAAAACGCCTTTCTTCCCCTTTTTAAAATTGGGGCCCTAAATTTCGGGGCCGTTTTGGAAACAGCTTATTAAAAAACACACAAAGACGACTTTGTTTTTCAAATAGTTAACGGGGTTTTTTTGGGTGGGTTTTTTTTTCTATCAAAGATCAATTGCAACCCCTAAAGGAAAACGGGTGGGCATTTATTTTTTTGATTTTGACTTTTTAAAGTTCTTTTTTAATTTTTTTTTACCCTATTAATGCAACTGCCCAAAAAAATAGTAACGGCACCCACTTTTTTTAAAGGGAAAACCTTAAAAACCAAATCTAGCACATGATTGATAAAAAAAGAATAATTTTTTTTACAAGTGCGTCAGGTAAAGTGTTTCTGGGGTTGGGGGCCTCCTCATCGTCATGTCCTGCCCTGGGGAAAAAACCTTGAAGTGGGATCTGTCCATTCGTTGTCGTGAAGTTTTTCGTACACTTCACCAAAATTTAGTTGGGTTTAAACGTGTCAGATAGATCTGTTTTTTGCCCGGGGCGTCTTTTGTTAATTTCTCGGGCCCTTTTAACTTATTTTAAACCTGACGCATAAAAAAAGAATATATATTTAAAAAATAAAGGGGATAAAATTTGGGGTTATTAAAAAATTACAAAGTATTTTCTGTTGTGATCTTTTTGAAATTGTTTCCTTGTGAGGGAAAGAAAAGAAACTTGGAAAAAAATCAATGTGCGTAAAGTTTTTTTTATTTTTACAATAGATTTAAAAATTTTTTTTAAGGGTTTAAACACTAATAGTAAAAAGAACTTGAAAAAACCAAAATTTTTTGGGGATTCATTGAAACCGGGAAAACGTGTTGTGTTTTTTCTTGTATATTTTTCATGCAAAAGAATTCGCAATGGGAAAAAGGATTTTTGGGAAATTTTTTAAAAAAACATTTTGTAAAACTGGGAAAAAATACATGATATAAAAAAGTCCAAAATCACAACACTTTTTTCCCGATACCCTTTTTTCTGAAAAGGGGTTTGAAAGATTTAAACCCTTTTTCATTTATTTTTATTTTTTTTTCAAAATTTTAAATTTGGGTATGATTAAAAAAATTTTAAAAACGTTTTCAAAGGAAAAAAAACTGAAAACATAACAGTTTTATGATAAATATCTGAAATGCACTCGTCTATCTTTCATCTTTTATAAATCTTATTAAACATTTTAGGGGGCAAAGTTTTAAGAAAAATTTAACTGGGGCTTGGGGAAAACGGTCTGTTAAGACATATCAGACAAAAACGGGTTTGCCGCCTGATCTAGGTTTTTCAATGATCGCCCTCAAATTTTTTTTGAGAGATTTTTGGGTTTCCGGGAAGTAGGGGGCCCAGAAATAGGAATTTTTTGGGAAAATTTTTGGGGTTAAAGTTAAGGTTTCGAATTACCGGGAGAAGCAACTCCAATATTTTTTTTTTTTCTTCCCTTTCAAGTTGAAAAATGTCGTCCCAAAGCGTAAACTTCCTGAGGGCCTCTAAATTTTCCTGCTTTTAGCTGATCAAATTTTTTTGCCTTTTGTAAACCAATCGTTTCCCGAAGAAACAGTCTCCTTAAATTTTAAATGGATTTTTTTTAAAGCCATTTCGTTTTCTGGATATTTAAATGATAAAAAAAATGCGACACATTTAATAATGACAGGTAAAAAAATTTGCTAAAAGTATATTCAATGAAATGAAATAGATTGGTAGGGTAAAAACCATCAGCAAATTAAATGATCCCAAAAATTATTTTTACTAAATTTTTTTTGGTATAAAAATTGAGAAAGTATAACTCAAACGTATTATGTACCGAGTATTCCACGCTAATTACCATTAAACTTTTTTGAATAGGGGTTTTAGAAGGGATTTTTTAACCTTTAAAAAATTTAAAACATTTTTTTTGAAAAAGGTAATAACCCCTAGTGGTAAATTTAAAAAA
>NW_026854697.1:0-21332 GCF_026571515.1 Ruditapes philippinarum | reverse complement strand
TGTTCAAATTCAGCAGGATTTGCAGATAACTCGAATTTACGACATATAAATACGGTTTTTAAAAACGACACTCTTTTGGTATTTTAGTTATATGGACACTGTATCTGTCTATTTAGCGTATAAAAGAGGGAAACTAAAGACCAGGTCATAGCAAGCTAGTTATCATTAAAATAAAATAAGCGCTATTCGTGTTAAAAATTGAGTACCGCTAAAGCCGGTTTTTCACTCCGAAAGAGATAATAGATAAAAATAATAAAAAATTGTAACATTTATGATATGAAATAAAATGTCTGCATAGAGAGTGTTGATAAGGAACATAATTATGAGATCTTTGAAAATTTTAATACTCCTAGATATGCAAGAAACAATCATTAAAACGGTAACAAAAACGTGTCTGACATTCCTAGTCTGGAGGCACAGAATAAGTCAGAAGTGCTATACAAAGACATTTGAAGAGAGAACCTGTCTAATTTTCATATAAAATGCTAACATTTATATGGTCCATTAAAACCGGGGACGATTTCCATTAAAAGTATTAAACAGATAGTGTAAAATTTGTCGTAACATGTTTATGTAGTGTCATGGAAACAGGGAAGTATAAAATTACGATTCTATTGTATATTAGAGAACGAGGCGACATTGTTACCAAGTCAATATTTCAAACTAAAGAGTCTTCTCACATGAATTGGTTTTATTATGCGATATAATCATTGAAGCTGATACAATTTTGTTGCTATTCAAATATGCAAATATTTCAGTTGAGTGCTACAAATTTGTCATTATGGTTTGCACAAGTATGTAATACATGTATTTAGACATTATGAATTTGAATGCATTATTAGTAAAATAAATATCAAAGAGCTTGCTCCTTGAAAGTTTAAGTCTATGAAACGTCAGGCAAACAAATATTTTGACAGATAACTAAATATTCTTTTTGTAAATAAAATAACTTCAACAAAAGTTGTTTCTAAATATACGTACATTTCAAAATGATCCCCATGTCAGAAATGGCCATGATCTATGCATCGCAATGTTTTAGAAATCCTGATTCGATGATTTATAATTTACACTAACCTAATTAACCAAATCATTTAGGTTTATTACCAGTGCAGGCTACATATTCTTACAAATATTTATATATGTAATAGACAGATGCAAATGCACAAGAAAATAAGCCCTTTTTGTCTTGGACTTCGACTCCAAACCACGCGCATACAAGAATGGTTATACGCTCTAGACCATTTATGAGAAGAATCCGTTCTCTGCTGTAGGTGTCAAATGTTATATTTATAGTCATAAAGGTAGGTGTGCAATCAAGTATTACAATTATTATATAACTCAATTAAGATAATTGATAGTATTTCTTCTCATGGTCATAGAGGCGATCACGTCGCAGCGAAGGCACCCGGATGGTCAATGCCAAAATATACTAAGTACCAGGGATGAATGGTTCATCTAATGTGACTAACTCGGGCGGGTTCGGACTACAAAGAGTCGTCTTGTATAGTATTAAAAGTATTGTCCTATACCTTTTCACCTACCAATAAAGAACGGGATTGAGGCAGAGCAGCATTACCAAAACGTCTCCATTGAGGCTACATAACCGGCAAGGACTACGTACGTAGGTCTCGGTAGTATGGTTCATTCAAGCGCCGATATAAACTCTAATATCAAACAAATTGTTTCAAACATTTTGAATGAATATCTAAAAGTAATTATCCTCCGCCTCAAAATAAATTGTTGTTTTTATGTAACAAATGCACAAAAATAGGCTGTTACATTGTTAAATGAATGAATGATATGCAATAGGAGAACTAAAAGAACTCTCCACCACTTAACAATATTTTGTTTAAAGTTTGGTTATATATTGGCGTTAATACTTATATCTACATAATGTTTGCTGATGTTTAACGGAGAATAAGGGAGTATTTTGATCTGAGTACATCTTATTATACAACCGGCTTTGACCAGTAATTACTCGAAATAAAAGAAAAAAAGAAAATAATTATGATAAAAATAAACGATAAAAAGCATTTTATTATTTTTGGTAAAAGTATTGCACCAAAAGTACTCAGTTCTAAATTTAGTTGCTTACGGTTTTGTATGTGTGTTTTTATATATAATATGAGTAATAGTTTTTTGACGTTATTTTAAGGAAATCATTTTATTACTACAATTAAGAAAGGATAACAAATCGTCTTGAGAATAGAATCGATCCTATAGATTTATTTAGTCAGAGGATAGTCTTGTAAGTTGTTAAGAAAGTAGATTCATCAAATACATATATGTTTCAAAGAAAAAGTCACAAAGATGAATAATAGAAATCAATACGGATAAATTACTGTAGAAAAATTATATTTTAATTTACATTTCAGTATATCATGCTTATCTTGTAGTTTAAAGAATAATAATAACCGCTCGGTTCAATCAACAATGCAAAGCTTGGCAGCATTTTTTTATGCACCAAAGTTTGGAACCTTGAAAAAAGTTCTACACTATTTATTGAGCAACTGTCACAGAAATCCATTAGAATATACAGAAGTCGTGGATCTTATCATAGGTTTAATCAAGACGTTTAAACCCTGTTGTGGAACATTGGAAGTAGATCCTAAAACATACTTCGTGTTTTAGTCGTTTGTTATGTGATTTTATGTTTTTGAGTTAGTAATGTGTCAGAACACGCCACGTCACCTTCTGTGATGATATGAACATAATTTTTATGACAGAACAAAATAATTTCCTCACATATGTCTACTCCAATACTAACAGAGTTAGGGTTATTTCTGAATATCTAATATTTTTACTCAATTTGATTAGTAAGATTTATATCAGACTTTCTTAATGTAAGAACGACCAAAACTTATGAGACATGTTTGTTTGTTTATATCAAGGAGTAGCACCAGAATAATTTTCAAAATTGGTATATAGTACAAAACATATCAAAGACCAAGTACATTTTATTTGTGCAATGTCAACATTGAAGCAGCTAAGTAAACAGAAATAATTAACTCATCGTATTGTCGTTATATGTGTTTGGTTTCAATGTCTGCCTTGTATAATTAAGATATATGTTTCCAATAGGAAAACAATTTACATTAGACCATTTAGATGTCTCACAAGAGTATCATACATTGTATATACATGTATTATTTCTTTATAACAGACCTACATTTAGACCATTAAGACACAAATGGACGATATATAGTGCTTTCTGGAAATATAGTATTTCTTATTTAGTGTCCCTCTGAATGAATATTTGTTCGCCCAATAATAACAATAGGAACATAAGCGTTTACCTACATTTTTTTTGTTTGGTTTAACAAAATTAGAAAATTTGCGCCGAAATTAGCTACGATTGAAATATATCTTAAATTATTGGTGCTAAACGCTTACTGACTCTAAAAACAGAAGGAGGAAGTAAATTATATTTAAGAAAATGTGTTGGCCAAATAGGCTTGTGATGGCTCGAATTCGCAACAAAGAAATTAAAAGCCAAACTCATTGTACACTTCAGAAAGAAATTTCATATCTCCCATTAAAAGCAACAGATTCCATCCATTAAGATTATTGCATAGACAGTATAAAATTTGTAGTAAAGCATTCATGCATTGTCATGGAAATTTGAAAATAGCAAATACGTTTTTATTATATCATGTTTCGTCGCGACATTGTAACCTAATCAATATTTTGAATAGAAAGGCTTTCTGTGGTCTGTGATGTAAAGTGTGTAGCTTTGACACTTTAAGATAATTAAGTACGGATTAGGAAGTTTATTTTGTGGAATTGTTGCGTAATATATTTCGACTTGATAAAATCATTTGAATGATTTGAAAAAGGTGATTTGTAAAGAGGGGTTAAACCTACTGTCACGCCGTAGATTTTTGATAAGTTCATAATCAAGGAATTAAATTACCGTCCGTACAATTAACAAATTCACTATATATAGTTCCATTAGCTATTTTAGATAAAAATATTTATTCATTATTATAGTTAATAAAAACGTTTTTAAACTACCATTTGAAGATATAGATAATAGAAACAATTCATTAAATAAAAATAATAAATCTTATTGAAGGTTCAATGATAAACGCCGTATGAACACATCTGCGAATGTTTCTTAATTCAAAATTTCACCATTTTCATGTTTAATTGTTAAATTCTGTTTACATGCACCTTCCAGAACCGTTCATGATAAGGCTCAATTAAGCCGAGCCTGCAACATTTTCAAAGTTGGCAATGTCTAGGAATTCTGTTTTTCCTTTTTTAGATATCATATATATCATTTGTCATAATTATGAACAAAATACTAAAAGTAAAGATATTGCCAAGTTAAAAAGAGACTGTGGGTACCATAAGACATTTACATGCCACATGGATCACATACAATGTGTCAAAGTATGCAAAACTCTTTGCTCGATTAGTAAATGGGATTTAGAACTTAGTTAATTCAGGTTTTGCGTGTAAAATATAATGCCTTCTAAAAATTATCATGAAGAGGCATACATTTTATAGACATTCATTATTTGCTCATCCTAATATGTTATTGTAATTCAGTTTCAAATGAATGATGAAAATAACAGCAACTTGACAAACCAAACATTAAGGAAAATGAAATTCAGCTACATATATCAAAACTCAAAGGCACTTTCAATGACAAAATCATTGTATCAAACTACATTATCATATACCTTTGAATATATTTGAAACCCGTCCTTTCTTCATTACACAGACAAAGATCATATGAAGACAATCAACAAAAAAATGAAAAATGAGGTTAAATATTTTTATTAGAATCTACTTCTTCCGATTAAGTATGCATGGTCTTTCATAACAGTGTGATGATTCTATATCAAACAAAATGAAATATAAAAATCGTGATCCCCCACTTCTGTTGCTTAACTAGTATTTACCTAGACACAGACTCAGGGAAACGCAAAGTGGTGTGTCTTGTCGATCGCTTATTTTAAAAAAGAATATACATAAAAGTAGAGGGATCTAAAAATAGTCCACAAAATTCATGCTAAAGACTGATGTACTCATTTACTTATGAACCAGTGAATGCAAATGACTTTAGTAAATAGTAAATATAACCAAAATTAAAAACATATTTGTTGGTATTTATTTCAAATTTAAGTATTTATTTCAGTGCGTCCGGGCGTCCGGTGTGGCGTGAATTTTGTCAGATCCGTGAGGAACGTAAGACTTTACGCACTGCGCATGCGCAGACAGTTGTCAGACGGGCCGTGAGAGATATAAGACTTTCTGGTAGAACTATGTGTAAACCTCGTTTAGTAGCTCATTAATTCTTTAAAATGCAGTGTTTCGTTTTATTCATGAGCATAAAATAGAGAAAAACAGAATCCCTAAAGAAAGTCCAACACAACAAAATTGAAAATGTTGCAGGCTCTGTTTGATTGAGCCTGTTCATGGACGGTACTGGAAAGTGCAAGTTACCTTCCACGCCCCCTATCACCGGCTTAAGCAGTATTCAACATTTAACACGAAAATGGTGAAATTTTGAATTTAGAAACATCCGCAGATGTGTTCATACGACGGTTTGAAGCCATTTGCTACCATATCTACTTTTATTTTTAGCTGTGACAACGTTTCGTGTGGATGAAAACTTGTCCAAATTAGTGTAAGTCTTTTGGCATCGTTTGTTCCCGATGTCGAGTTGTTGGAAAATCCTAGAAATTCGAAGCTCTTTGACCGAGGTAAGCATGTTTTGATATTTTATATTAGAATCTAATAGCCCCACGTATCGTTGAAATGATGTTAGTTTTTATGAATGCTTACAGTTCCTCGTATTCCTTTCTCTTTTATCTTCATTGTGATATAACTATTTCAAAGACAAACAAATATGATTTGGGATGGGACATGTGGTATCGTCAAAGTATCTACTTGGTATCTCTTAAGGCATGAAATCGATTAATATTTTCTGGAAAGTTTCAATCAAATATTCTCCCAAAGGCGAACATTTCAGTTTAAATTAACTTTCAAGATGAAAGCACTTAAACAAGTAAATCGACCTGAAACAAATTTCTGCTTTGACTTTCCTTATTTCATTTATTTCTTTTGGCAACTTTCATGAAATTAAAAATAACAGAAAGTGTAATAAGCTACGGCTTATGATCAGAGGATGTTCCGAAACATTATCAAAGTAAATGCAGAAGATTTTTTTCTGAATTAATAAAAAACAATTATTAGTAGTTTTTATGACTATTATAAGATTGAACTACATCTAAAATGCATAATGTTTTAATCATTTACTGTATTTTTATAGTTTGGCAACAAATGGCAAAAAATAAGAAAACGTGTTTATATCTTCAGAGCATAAACAACCTTTGCACGTTGTTTCATAGATTCCAAGTGTTGTATCTGTTCCCGAATGGGCAATTAAACGGTCTTTTAACCTCAGGAAAATGTGATAAAGTTGTGTGACATAAGCACGCCGGGGACACATAAAGCTCTTGAAAATACATAGGTACCATTTTTAGAATACAATTTAATATATAATGTTGCTTTGTACATTACAAATTCGCGTACTAATATATAAGTTCCAGTCAATCGTAAGATAACACTACTGAAAACGAATCTGCCAAAAAGTGAAAAATGAAAGAATAAACATATTCTTGGGATTATAATTAAACATTCGTGAAATTTAATATAGCCAGAATTTCAAATTAACGGATGTTTCCATACATCAATGATAAAAGATTTGTCTTGGCATTTCTAGAAAAACGGCACATGATCACTAGTTTAATATTTAATACAACATATAGCATTAAGAAGAGAAATTTTCACTAATTTTTGCCTTAGGAATCGAATGGATTGGACTCGAAAGTACTTTATCTGGGGAAACTACATCCATAGGCGGGTAACGGCAATCTTCAGATAATTCATGAACGATTTTTCATATAAAATATAACCGACTTAACTTTGGTTTAATGTTCAAATTCAGCAGGATGTGCAGATAACTCGAATTTACGACATATAAATACGGTTTAAAAACGACACTCTTTTGGTATTTTAGTTATATGGACACTGTATCCGTCTATTTAGCGTATAAAAGAGGGAAACTAAAGACCAGGTCATAGCAAGCTAGTTATCATTAAAATAGAACAAGCGCTATTCGTGTTAAAAATTGAGTACCGCTAAAGCCGGTTATTTTACTTCGAAAGAGATAATAGATAAAAATAATAAAAAATTGTAACATTTATGATATGAAATAAAATGTCTGCATAGAGAGTGTTGATGAGGAACATATGAGACTCTTTGAAAATTTTAATACTCCTAGATATGCAAGAAACAATCATTAAAACGGTAACAAAAACGTGTCTGACATTCCTGGTTTGGGGGCACAGAATAAGTCAGAAGTGCTATACAAAGACATTTAAAGAGAGAACCTGTCTAATTTTCATATAAAATGCTAACATTTATATGGTCCATTAAAGCCGGAGACGATTTCCATTAAGAGTATTAAATAGACAGTGTAAAATTTGTCGTAACATGTTCATGTAGTGTCATGGAAACAGGAAAGTATAAAATTACGACTCTATTGTATATTAGAGAACGAGGCGACATTGTTACCAAGTCAATATTTCAAACTAAAGAGTCTTCTCACATGAATTGGTTTTATTATGTGATATAATCATTGAAGCTGATACAATTTTGTTGCTATTCAAATATGCAGATATTTCAGTTGAGTGCTAGAAATTTGTCATTATTGTTTGCACAAGAATGTAATACATGTATTTAGTCATTATGAATTTGAAGCATTATTAGTAAAATAAATATCAAAGAGCTTGCTCCTTGAAAGTTTAAGTCTATGAAACGTCAGGCAAACAAATATTTTGACAGATAACTTAATATTCTTTTTGTAAATAAAATAACTTCCACTATAAATGTTCAAAGTATGCACATGTTCACCTATAAGCACCTTCACTACGTCAACAAAAGTTGTTTCTAAATATACGTACATTTCAAAATGATCCCCATGTCAGAAATGGCCATGATCTATGCATCGCAATGTTTTAGAAATCCTAATTCGATGATTTATAATTTACACTAACCTAATTAACCAAATCATTTAGGTTTATTACCAGTGCAGGCTACATATTCTTACAAATATTTATATTTGTAATAGACAGATGCAAATGCACAAGAAAATAAGCCCTTTTTGTCTTGGACTTCAACTCCCGACCACGCGCATACAAACATGGTTACACTCTCTAGACCATTTATAAGAAGAATCCGTTCTCTGATGTAGGTGTCAGATGTTATATTTATAGTCATAAAGGTAGGTGTGCCATCAAGTATTACAATTATTATATAACTCAATTAAGATAATTGATCGTATTTCTTCTCATGGTCATAGAGGCGATCATTTCGCGGCGAAGGCACCCGGATGGTCAATGCCAAAATATACTAAGTACCAGGGATGAATGGTTCATCTAATGTGACTAACTCGGGTGGGTTCGGACTACAACGAGTCGTCTTGTATAGTATTAAAAGTATTGTCCTATACCTTTATCACCTACCAATAAAGAACGGGATTGAGGCAGAGCAGCATTACCAAAACGTCTCCATTGAGGCTACATGACCGGCAAGGACTACGAACGTAGGTCTCGGTAGTATGGTTCATTCAAGCGCCGAGTATAAACTCTAAAATCAAACAAATTGTTTCAAACATTTTGAATGAACATCTAAAAGTAATTATCCTCCGCCTCAAAATAAATTGTTGTTTTTATGTAACAAATGCACCAAAATAGGCTGTTACATTGTTAAATGAATGAATGATATGCAATAGAAGAACTATAAGAACTCTCCACCACTTAACAATATTTTGTTTAAAGTTTGGTTATATATTGGCGTTAATACTTATATCTACATAATGTTTGCTGTTGTTTAACGGAGAATAAGTAATATTTTGATCTGAGTACATCTTATTATACAACCGGCTTTGACCAGTAATTACTCGAAATAAAAGAAAAAAAGAAAATAATTATGATAAAAATAAACGATAAAAAGCATTTTATTATTTTTGGTAAAAGTATTGCACCAAAAGTACTCAATTCTAAATTTATTTGCTTACGGTTTTGTATGTTTGTTTTTATATATAATATGAGTAAGAGTTTATTGACGTTATTTTAAGGAAATCATTTTATTACTACAATTAAGAAAGGATAACAAATCGTCTCGAGAATAGAATCGATCCTATAGATTTATTTAGTCAGAGGATAGTCTTGTAAGTTGTAAAGAAAGTTGATTCATCAAATACATATATGTTTCAAAGAAAAAGTCACAAAGATGAATAATTGAAATCAATACGGATAAATTACTGTAGAAAAATTATATATTAATTTACATTTCAGTATATCATGCTTATCTTGTAGTTTAAAGAATAATAATAACCGCTCGGTTCAATCAACAATGCAAAGCTTGACAGCATTTTTTATGCACCAAAGTTTGGAACCTTGAAAAAGGTTCTACACTATTTATTGAGCAACTGTCACAGAAATCCATTAGAATATACAGAAGTCGTGGATCTCTTCATAGGTTTAATCAAGACGTTTAAACCCTGTTGTGGAACATTGGAAGGAGATCCTAAAACATACTTAATGTTTTAGTCGTTTGTTATGCGATTTTATGTTTTTGAGGTAGTACTGTGTCAGAACACGTCACGTCACCTTCTGTGATGATATGAACATAATTTTTATGACAGAACAAAATAATTTCCTCACATATGTCTACTCCAATACTAACAGAGTTAAGGTTATTTCTGAATATCTAATATTTTTGCTCAATTTGATTAGTAAGATTTATATCAGACCTTCTCAATGTAAGAACGACCAAAACTGATGAGACATGTTTGTTTGTTTATACCAAGGATTAGCACCAGAATAATTTTCAAAAGTGGTATATAGAGAAACATATCAAAGACCAAGTGCAATTTATTTGTACAATGTCAACATTGAAACAGCTTAGTAAACAGAAATAATTAACTCATTGTATTGTCGTTATATGTGTTTGGTTTCAATGTCTGCCTTGTATAATTAAGATATATGTTTCCAATAGGAAAACAATTTACATTAGACCATTTAGATGTCTCACAAGAGTATCATACATTGTATATACATGTGTTATTTCTGTATAACAGACCTACATTTAAACCATTAAGACACAAATTTACGATATATAGTGCTTTCTGGAAATATAGTATTTCTTCTTTAGTGTCCCTCTGAATAAATATCTGTTCGCCCAATCATAACAATAGGATCATAAGCGTTTACCTACAATTTTTGTTTGTTTGATTTAATAAAATTAGAAAATTTGCGCCGAAATTAGCTACGATTGAAATGTATCTTAAATTATTGGTGCTAAACGCTAACTGACTCTAAAAACAGTAGGAGGAAGTAAAATATATTTAATAAAATGTGTTGGCCAAATAGGCTTGTGATGGCTCGAATTCGCAACAAAGAAATTAAAAGCCAAACTCCTTGTACACTTCAGAAAGAAATTTTATATCTCCCATTAAAAGCATCAGATGCCATCCATTAAGATTATTGCATAGACAGTATAAAATTTGTAGTAAAGCATTCATGCATTGTCATGGAAATTTGAAAATAGCAAATACGTTTTTATTATATCATGTTTCGTCGCGACATTGTAACCTAATCAATATTTCGAATAGAAAGGCTTTCTGTGGTCTGTGATGTAAAGTGTGTAGCTTTGACGCTATAAGGTAATTAAGTACGGTTTAAGAAGTTTATTTTGTGGAATTGTTGCGTAATTAATATATTTCGACTTGATAAAATCATTTGATTGATTTGAAAAAG
Organism: Ruditapes philippinarum; assembly: GCF_026571515.1. Classification (NCBI taxonomy): domain Eukaryota; kingdom Metazoa; phylum Mollusca; class Bivalvia; order Venerida; family Veneridae; genus Ruditapes; species Ruditapes philippinarum. The sequence goes on along the minus strand of NW_026854697.1, from coordinate 10,494 downwards.
GTGATTTGTAAAGAGGGGTTAAACCTACTGTCACGCCGTAGACATTTGATAAGTTCATAATCAATGTCAAAAGCAAAGAAAGTACCAAAAAATAGCCTTTCAAGTATGCACGTCCTTCTACAATATTTTTTGTTGTTGTTGTAAACCATATTCATTTCAAAATATGAAATATATACATTGTATTATGAAATATAACTTGTGTACAGCAAACATTTTTTGATGTTGATTTATGACTTTCAATTGTAGGTTTATTTTACCTATCTTAATCAAACAAATCCATTATGCCTCAGAAACGCGATAATTTTTATTTCTCAAAATCTGTTTATTTTTTGGCATCGTGTTACAGCTCCAAAAACATACTCATCTATAAACTTGATCTATTTTTTTTTCATATTTAGTTCTGTTGGCAATTGGTATAATTATAGTGTATAATATATAGTCATAATACTAATTTGTTTTATATTTTGCTGTCTTTACGGCACACAATTGCATGTGCAGGCCCTACTTTTTCAGTTGTAAAACATTTAACATTCTCTTAATCCTGTTTGCTCATCCTTATATGTTATTGTAATACAGTTTCAAATTAATGATGAAAATAACAGTTACTTGACAAACCAAACATTAAGGAAAATTAAATTCAGTTACATATCTCAACAGTCAAAGGCACTTTCAATGACAAAATCATTATATCAAACTATTAGTACACTATCATATACTTTTGAGACATAGTTGTAAGTTATAACCCATCATTTCTTCATTACATAGACGAAGGCTATATGAAGACAAACAACAAAATATGAAAAATGAGGTTAAATATATTTATTACTTCTTCCGTTTAAGTATGAATGTGTCGGTCTTTCATAACAGTGTGATGATTCTATTTAAAAAAAAAAAACATTAAAAAACTCATTAAATATGAAAAAAAACGCGATGCCCCCTCTTGGATTGCTTAACTAATATTTAGCTAGACACAGACTCAGGAAAACGTAAAAAGTGATGTGTCTTATCGATTATCGATCGCTTATTATTAAAAAAGACTATACCACAAACGTTATGCTTTAGACTGATGTACTCATTTACTAATGAAACAGTGAATGCAAATGACTTGCAAAGGCATTGGAAACCGTCGAGCTTGTTGCATTATGAGAGTTATCGTAAGAATAATAAATATACAAAATTTATATATGTTATTGGCATTCAGCTTCATTGTAGAGTAATTCTTAATCTAAAATAAAAAGAACTTATGAAGTCAACTTAAAGGGTGTGTTGCTGATGGTACTCTGACAGTACAATATTTACATGTTATTATTTCTGAAATACCATTCACAATCGAGGGTTAGGATCAAATAAAACAACAACAACAACAAAACACATCAAAAAACAACAACAGAGGCTAACATTAGTCGGAAGTTAATTTTAGTTCAAATATAAAAATATAAAGATAAAATAAATATAGAGTGCGGATATGTAGAGTACGGATGTCAAAGCACAGCATTCATGATTTTCAATTTAAAAACAGCTTTGACGAAGTTACATGTGCTCAAAAAAGTAAGAAAATAGTAGGCGTGGCAATTGTTTAACTATTGTGTAATATAAATATAAAAATAAATCGATTAACATAAACCTTTGGTATTTTCTTTCGTTTCATACCTTTCGCATCTGAACATAGCTTCCTTATCACTTTTGAATATCAAACTTAAATGATTTGGAATCATTTCTTAAATCAGTTTCTGAAACAAAGTTAGGTTTCATTCAAAATACGAGAGCGAAGAGGTAATATGCGGTTTGTTTGTTGCGAGATGATTACTACATGTATTATTTTTACTTCAATTAAATGTTATTTTCTATCCTCGTTGCGATTGACTGACATTATACATGTAGTTATTTCATTTTTATTATTTCTGGATCACAAGATAAGAAGAAATATTTTCCGCATGTCACCTCTGTGATTTCGTAAGAGAAACAAACATTGACTGACAATGGTACAGAGAATCCATTTTATGTCTTTTTTCAAGCAAACGTCGGCATAAAATGTCAATTCATTCAGTATTCAGACTTTATATTAATATGGTATTGATCTATGAATCGAGGACCTGGCAGTCATTACCACCTATAGTGTTCTCAAAACAGTGTTGCATTTATTTGTATTTATTTAACCAGTGCACCAAAATCGGCTGAACAAGAGAAAGCATTCTATGTAAGAGAATTACTACAGGCTCTCTCCTTTACCCAACAATGTAAAATATATATTTCAGCGACTTTTTTTATAACTGCAACATGTATTAGTATATACACAGTGCGTGATCTTTAAGGAGCAATGATGGAGATGATTTTTGTTTCGAATTGTGACAACATTTTAGTAAATAGCTCTCTATGCTTGGTAAGATCAGTATATAAATGTAAAATATATTTGAGACCCGGAAGTGTGTAAATCGGTTAAGTAGTATATTATAGCATAAGTGTCTTGGGAAGACATGACCTCAGTGCCCGAGTGCTGCATGTACAATAACACTCAGATACTACCTGACATATGATAATTTCAGCTGCCGAAATAACTTGCACAACTTGTGTATCTGACTTGTCTTCTTGTTGCGATCATGGACAGAAGCCATCTATAAAGGACATCGACCGACACTTTCGCGATTTTAAATGTCAGGTTATGATATATAAGCATTGAATCAACATTGCAAGAAACGTTATGCTATTCAAATGCGACACTTTTTACACAAATTATAGGTAACGGTATGATGTTTCTACGTCAACAAAAAAAAAAGAATTAAAGAAAGAAAAGAAAACAGTAAATTCATTACATGTATATGTAAATATGATAAAAACAGCTTAGTAATTATCAACACTACGTATTTTAACGCCCGAAGTCTTTCGGGACGAACTATGCCTGTCCGTAGACAATTGGTTTTCACAGCATAACATATCTTTATGTTTGGAATATTTGTATGTTATATCAGAACTTAGGTTGTAAATCAACTTATTATTAATAGTGTTATTGATTTTTGAGTGAAATTATTGGTTTCGGTAGAATAATTTTGAAGGATTTCAATGATTCTGCATATATTTAGCATGCAGCTATGTTATATTAAATCATAGATACAAGTTATGTTCGATTTACTTTACGATCGACTCATTATTGTAAAAGTTATAATTAAAGTAAATTTGTGACCTAGAGGAAACCACTGTATTCTTTGTTTTTCTCTTGCATTTGATGGAAAAGTCCGTGGTATGAGCAATTTGCAACAACAACAACACAAACAACAAAAATGCTATCTTTCTTTAAGGCTCATTTTTATCCATGACATCACCATGTAATTTTGCCATTTGACGTATATTGCCCCTCCTCAGAGGAGCTCTCGTTATAATGACAGTTTCATTATATGTCTGTGCTTTTATTGTATGTCTTGTGTTACTATTATGATTCCATTAGAGAAAGAATTTACATTAAAGCGTCCAGATATCATATCTTACAAGACATTGATTCCTATATGATATGTAAATATTACTGAATAAAAGACCTAAATTTAAACACAAATGGGAAATAAAATGTCTTCCGGATACACTGTTTCTTGTTCACTCTCAATCTGAACTGTTAATGACGACATAGGTTTAAGTCTATATAATATGTAACGGGCAGGTAAAAGCATGAAAACTTAAACTTGTACCTGTGTATTTCTATACGAAATACTATATTTATTCAGTACATCGATATTATAGCGTCCTAATCAGTGGGAGACATTCGGACTAATTGAACCGTGTTCTTACTTTAAAACCAATATCAAAAGATGCATTAAACAAGAACTGTACGTTTGAATTATGACAGACATTTTCTCTTAAGCAATATTCTTGTCGCATTTTTCATATATCCACGGAAGTTACGAGGATCGTTCGATTGTTCTAATATAATGCATCTTATCACATGAAAAATATTTTGATAAATTTAAATGAATGTTTTATTTAGTACTTTCAAAGAACTCTAACAATGCAAAGTTTCAGTTTTGATACAACCATTGAAAATTTTTTCTTGCATGCTTTGACCAGCCGAAAAAACTGGACTATTACAAACAACGACGGCAACAACAACAACAACAAACAAACAAACAACAACAACAACACCCCCGAAAAAAAAACAACATTATAGCTAATAGTAGGAACATTCCATAATCGGATATTTTGTCTTTCAAAATAAAGATTTATAGGGTATTCCGACTTTTTACCAAGATATTGTGATTTCCCAGTCATAAAGCACTTTCTAATATACAAACAAACATGTTTTTGGAGGCGACATTTGCTATCGTTTAAAGATTTACTTGGTTTCTCTATAGACATGAAATCGATTAATATTTTCTGGAAAGTTTCAATCAAATATTCTCCCAAAGGCGAACATTTCAGTTTTAATCAATTTTCAAGATGAAAGCACTTAAACACGTAAATCAACATGAAAAATTCTGCTTTTACATTCTTCATTTTATTTATTTTCCATAGCAATACAATTTAAAAGCGAAACAAACTTTATTATCTCTGACTACTATGAAAAAAAGCAAGCTCAAAAACTATAGCTTCAAATTTAGCACTAAGCAACTTCAAAATATTACTTGTAAAATCTAAAGACAAAGCGTAAAATCATTAGGAGCAGTCTACAAAAACTTTTATACGCATGCTCCGTTTCAAAATACGACTTTACTTAAACGAAAAATTAACATCGAAGTGAACAAATCGGTACATAGAAAATCGGAAAGCATCACTTACGTTACTTAGCGCTTCGTAGATGTTTCATTCCGTTTTAATCTTTTAAACTGTATAAATCGATTACCGTATTGCTTTCTGAATAGCGTTTAATTATTATTTCATGTTCCGATAATTAGTAACAGTGAACTTTATAGCTACAATATCACCATGCACTATTTATATGACCGAGTGAACCGTATACCGAAATTTTGCTGCTCCTTTAACTTTTGAACCGGTATGACTAAATAACGCAACGGAGATTTTTTGGCGCAAATGACACCAATTTTACTTAAGTTTGATTTTCTTCAAATATTGTAGTTGGAGGCATGCAGCTTTATATACTGTTTATTCCAATCAAATGATATAAACAATTTTATGTAAATCTGGAACTTAAAATTGTTTGATTAACATACTTTATGCCTGTTAGTAAAATCTAGAGGAAATGTTTCATATATTTAACAAAACATTAACCGAAAATTTGCTTATCGAAATTAACAAGAAACTTTTATTTTGATACTACTTTTAATATATACATCATTTATTTTAAATTTAGTTTGATGACATAACATAATGGTTCCCTATGTAGAGAAAGTATCCCTAATGCGCCAAGAAAAGACTCCATTTCTCCGGCATATAATCTTTCAAAACATTAAAAATTGAAGTGTAATTATGATACTATATTCAATATTTATGATAAATTATATTTTGTTAAGTAATTGTAATGTATAAGCATTCATTGTGCCTTTTATGCAAAAATATCCCCAAATATTTTCGAATTAAAATCTTCCACAGCTGCAAAAAGACCTCTCGCATGCTTCTTTTTAAAGAAGCAAACTAGTTAATTTCGTTGCCTCGAGATAACATCTCATAACATCTCGTTCCCACGGCATAACATTTTCGTTCTCACGAGATATGTAGTAACCCAACTATCATATTTCTATCTATGCTTTATAAACAAACACTGCATACCAGCGTAGTAAATACAACATTTATGTTGATACGACAGTGAACTGCTGTTGAAAATATTTTTAGTATGTGTCAAAGAAGTGGGGGTGTAGACAGAAGTCAAATGTAAAAAATGTCTTGTTTTCAAATGTTTCTTCACAGATGAAATGCAAAATCACATATTTGTTTGTTATAAACATTAAATTTCTGTGGGGAAAAAAACAACTAAATAATGAATGACTTTATATTCGAATAAACGTATGACGCACATATATCATGCGCTTGCCGTATGTAACATGATTATCTAAGAAAACGTGGAAAATGTTTACTAGCATTGATCATCTGCACTTTTTTGATACGTGAAATCAGAGATTTTATTTGTTTATGTATCTATATGTTATCGTAATATCCGATGTGGGGTTTTAACATTAATGATATTATTGAAATATTAATGATGTTATTGAAATATTAATGATATTATTGAAATATTAATGATATTATTGAAATATTAATGATATTAATGAATATCATGAAGAATTTCAATGGGAAATAGATCACATCAAACTTAGTTCTGTTAGAAAGGAACTTTTAAATACACGCATTATCGGACATTTTCTAGATTGAAATATGAACTAATGTTGCTTTCAGCTTTGTAAGATGTATTGCATCATTTTATATTTGAAATTAGTCATACCATTTAATATATTGTTAGATCATAGCATATAAAACTGACGTATTAAATTATCTATACAAGTTTATGTTATTAATGATAAGGCTGCTGAAATCTAATCACGAAACATTTCATGTTGGAACCTATATTTGTAATTACAAACATTTTTACATGAAATTGATAGTATTTTATGCAATTTTAAAATTTAGTAGAAAGATTTATCAGAAAATATTTTATTTTAATAACATGTATGTCATGTTTTTCTAACCGAATAACAACAAAAGGTACGAGGTCTAAAACATTAAATTTGAATTGCTAATATATATCACAAAAAATAAGGAAATGTAAATTAAAATATTAAAATCGTATTTTGTGGGATTTTAAATCTGATCTGAGTAAAAGCCTTTAAACGCTATTCAATTTTGCGGCATTCACATTTATATGGATAAAACTGCACACCAAGAGATTATAATGGGCATTTTTGGATTCTCTGATATTTTAATCCGATTCTACGTAAGGCAGTAAGATAGTATCAATAAAATATGTCCGACATATGGGATGGTTCACTAATTGATCATGTAGGCGGGATATTTTTTAACTAAATGGCATGATAAAAATAAGTTAAGAGGTCCACTAGGCAGCGTTTCATGAAACATAATTAAGTTTTGGTCATTTCAGGTCAACACAAATATCTAAATGAAGACATAAATGTAATATCCTCTGAAGCCTGTTTAAACTTATTGACGCCCCGGGGTGATGCTAATTTTGACACCAGTATCATGATTTGTACAGCTTTTTGTAGAAGTCAAGTAATTTATGCAAGGTGCCAAATAATTTAACTTTTGACATTGTAGTATCTGAGGAGAAAACTTTGAAACATTCTGATTTTAAAGTATATTTCAAACGCCCTTTGACCTACTTATGCATCAAACTAGTACTATCTATAAAATTTTGTAGAGGGCTTCCTATGGATTATTCTTAAGCCTGGATAAAATCTGTTTCAGAGAAAATGTAGTTTAAAAATAATTTAAATAACAGAAAAACAACGCCAAACGAGCGACGGACACATGCTATCACGAAAAGAAGAGAAATGCGAAAGCCAAAATTGAAAATGTTGCAGGCTCGGTTTGATTGTGTCTGTACATGAACAAAAGTTGACATTTAAGGATGTATGTCAGTATTGATAGCAATATTGCGTTGTTGCCTACCTTTCTTCATACGTGTGTGTCAGTTATTTAAAATTAGACTTAAGCATTGTCAAAACTATGGACTACATGTTCTTGGGGATAAATTGGAAAAAAAACAACAACAAAAAACAACAACAAAAACACACACACAAAAAAAAAACAACTGCATTAACATTTTCTTGCAAAACCATTGCTTAGTGGTCAAATGTGTTATAAGGATAATTTAATGATGGAATATGGTGAATTTAAATGATACAACAGGGAGATGTTATTTAATATCCTCTCTAAGATAATTTCATTTATGATAAAGATTATCGGATTGAAGTATGTATTGTAGGAAAAGTCTCCAAAATATATATCTTAAATTATTCCGTTAAGGGATTTGAAAGAAACAGCATTATTGAGTGTTTAGTCATTTTACATTGATCAAAATTGACAAACCTTTAAGTAATATTCTGGTTTTTATATAGTTTTGTCACATCGATACTATAATATAAATCCATGGTTTTTATTTTACTTTATAAAGAGAAAACATATCAAGAAGATATACATTAAAGGTGTTATTGTTACTCGTAGCTTCTTATAATGATAAAAACATTGTATAGATTACGTTTAATTTTTCTGTTCGTATATAAATCAGAATTTAATACAATGACAATTACACAAATTAGATTTTATATGGAATATTTATATGGAATATTTCTTAATATTACATACGGAATGTCATTGAAATCTTATTTCTTAGTTAAAACTTCTATAAATGAAGGAAATAGTAAAACAGTATAAATAAAAATATGTCTGACATTTTGGGTAGTGATTGTTCGTAATTTCCTACTAATAGATTTTAAAAAAGAGATATATAACTTTTATATCCCAAATTTAAGGACCTCTATTTGCCTTCTATTTAGAGAACTGCCAAGACAGTATAAAATTGTCATAAAGAATATAGCTTAATGCAGAGATTTGTGACATCATTTGTAAATTTATTTAACTTAATGAAAAAACAACAACAAACAAATCAATTAGGCTTATTCAAGAGCACATATCATTCCAAAAAGGAAGAAACGCTTATCCTGTTTAAATTTTCTAATGAATAAATTGATCTTTTTAACGCTAACTTATAACCAAATAATTCACAAAGAATTCAAGTAATTGATATATTGAGAAGCGTCCACTTTGCTAGGTTAACGTACAATATCCGAACGTTGTTATTTATATTTGCTCTTCGTTTGCTTACTTTAACAAAACTCTTTTATGTGTAATGTTACCCAAGAAATTATTTTATAAGCATTAGAAAAACATTTTTAAACTACTGTTTGGGACAAAATAATTGAAATACTTTTTTTCAAATATAATGCTTAATATTAGAATGTTTGCAATTTTGCAACTTAAAACTACGAATTTTTATCAAATGAAGTGTAAACATAGAAAACCGTTAAAGTATGTGTTTATCTGACTCAATCAAACCGTGTCTGCAATCTCTTGTACGTTTATTGTGATTGTATCATAGTTTGGAGACCTTTCTGTTTAAAATGTGTCAGGGTTAAATCGTATACATATACATGCACAGTGCGTTAACTGGAGTGCGGGTATTAGTTACCCGCACTCCAGAGCATGCCCATTGATTGGCTCATTTTTGCTGGGGTTTACATATTGTGACGGCAGAGAAAGGGAAAGCGACAGAAATGTCATATTCAGATGTTCGTTCATTTGTTCATTTTTGCCGGGGTTTCATATTGTGACAAAAGGGAACGTGCTTTTATGTTTGACTATGATACAAAAGAGAAAGAACACCAAAACACTCGGCAATCTGATTAATACTCGGGGGCCACGCCCCTTCCAGGCTGTCCAGCACCCTCTGACAAAAAATTAGGGCAAATTTTAGGGCAATTTTTAAGAAATTTTAGGGCTAAAATTAGGAATTTTAGGGTAAGTAAAAGAAATTTTAGGGCTAAAATTTGGAATTTTATTACTAAATTATGGCCTCAAAAGACCATGATTTGGGCTCAACTTTGCATATTTGATACAGAAAGTAAGTAATTCTCAAATAATACTCTAGTTCAGTTATAACAAAAGTGTCTACCAGTGTTCCATAGTCAACAGTAAATAAATAGATTCACTGGTCAACTGCCTTTAACTGCCTACTATGAATAAGAGCTGAAAAACTTAACTACATTAAAACATAACTAGAATGAAAACATTTTTAAAGTTATGAGTATCCCAAAAACAACCAATATTCAATTAGTTAAGCTATTATTTGCCAATAGTAAATGGAAGGAGAAATTATGCTTTAAATTTATTCTAGCTATAAATGCATAAAAAAATTTATCAGCAATTATTCATTTTAAGATTGGTACGGTACAGTTTAAACAAGTCTTGATCTTTCTTAAAAAACAATAAAAATGATATGACCCACTCAGGTCATTCCCAGGAATATTCTAATCTAAATTCAAACAGCAGGGTGTTCACCACTTAAGAATTTGTTAAAAATAAATCAGGGCTACTAAAAATTGTAGAAAATTTCACAACAGAGTCAATCTATGCAATGATTTTAACAGTGTTATTTTTCCAGATTTACCAAAAACATACACTTAATGTTATAACATATTTAAGGTACATTGCATTGGTATGACTAATGTTAATGTGTACAAAAAGGGCAGCTGAAGGTGTCACTTCTTAGTACGCTCCTTGGGGTGCAAAATGGTAAAAGCATCCAATCATTAATGCCAGTTTACCTTACCCACTTTATAATATTACCAAATATGAACACTTGTCTAGATCTGCTAGCTGGTTTCACTTACAAAAGATCTATTCTACAGTCATCACTTGAAAATAACTTGATTACAAATTAAGATTTTATTAAAAAGGTCCCTACATACAGTCTGATGAAATTTTGTGGTACATCATAAATAGTTGCTTTAAATACACCCAAGACTGAGGTAAATGGTAAAACTC
>NW_026854696.1:0-9971 GCF_026571515.1 Ruditapes philippinarum | reverse complement strand
CTTTTCCCAAGCATCAAAGAATGCAAACCGAATATATCAAGTTATCCTGCTCGATTTGTCATTATGTAACGAATAATCGCACCTTGTTATCTCCCGACTGACAGGTAATTGGCAGTGCTCATGTTTTTTCTGCTCGAACAAAGCCAATCGATGCAAGTATTATATAATATACACGTCAATGGAGAAGCTATGAGCCTTTGTTACATTTTGTAACATTCTCTAACAACAGCTAATATATTACATATTCTACCCAAATACAGGCAACTGGCATTAGTTGTAATATGTCATCTTCTTGCATAAGACAATTATCACATTTTAGTAATTTTACCAAAAACATAAAAAAAAACTGAAAATCTTACGAAGAACGGGAAAAACAGGTAAAAAATTATGAAATATACTCAAAATTCAATTGCAAATCGATATGTAGCGCGATTCTTTGCCCGACTTTTTATAAAAAATTTAAACGAATTTCATTTTTTGTCATTTTGCATAATTTTAAATGATTGTTTTGGAAATGGGCGAATAATTGTTTAGCCCTACATCTGATGGTATATAGGCCTTGAAAAAATACATGTTTACTTCCTTTTCCGTTATGTAAAAATCCCAATGGAATCCTTTTAATTCTAAAGCGAGGTTCCTTTCTATCTTAGGACACATGCAATCTTTTACTTGGGGATCTTACGCCGTTTTTCATGGAATGAATGCACGGATGTTTCTAAATTCTAAATATATTTAAATGTTGAATTATTCGACTTTTCCAAGAGCTTGAACCAGTTACAAATGAAGCTAGATGTGTTGTTATAGACTCTATTAGCGGGGAGTTGACAAATGATAAATAATCTATAAGACTGAAAGTTTAATTTTAATCGATCACACTTCGTTATCTACGTAACTGGCAGAAACATACAATTGGTACCTTTTATCATTTTTTTTTCTATTTGATTATTGGACAATTGACAAGGGAAAGTATTACGTTATATATATATTACGTTATATGTCGGGCAAATAAATGATAATGATTGCACTTTGGCTCGTGTAATGAAGTACATTTTCACACTGGCCATAGCTTTCGCAGAAGCGGTGGGTCTACCGCAGCGACGGTGGAGTATTCGTCGCAGAAGCGGTGGATAAAATATGGCCGTTTGCTGTTGTCGGTAAGTATATGACAGAATTTTGTTTTATGTTTTAATGTTTTACTGGAAACACTCAGTGAGACTGGAGCCCACATATGTACTCTTTCAACCTATTACACGGATACGGTGCAATTCATTGCCGTTTATGCAAACACTTCTGTACAGTTTGATGAGGGACGCCACTTTTGCCTAATTTTGGTTAAAACACATACAAATGTGTGCAAAACGACCCCATCATACATCGGCATCACATCCGATCAATGATACTTTCACAAATTAATATAATTTGAAAATTGGGAAATTATTATTGCCTGTTTATAAAATAATGAAAAAAATGTTTTCGTCGCAGACGGCGGTGGATTCGATTGCAACGCAGTGCGGTGGACCCGATACCATTTTTGTATATTTTAAGAATTTAACTTGACGTAAGGCACTTTTTAATTGAGTGCAGCCATTTTCTTACTTTGACATCTGAGAAAAGTGTTTATTTGATGTTTAAAACGATATTAATTATTATATATACTCTCGTACAAATATATGTCCGAGGTCCGCTTTCATTTTCCTTCCATTGAAAATTACTTCAGCCATAATTATTAAGAGGTTAATACACGGCAGGAGAGGGCCGGAAGGTGATAATCGGCCCGCAAAATGAACAATGGACCCGAGGGCTTTAGCCCGAGGGCCATTATTTATTCAGGGCCGATTATCACCTTCCGACCCTATGCTGACGTGTATTAATGTCTTTAATACACTTGGTTGATCTAATAGTAGCATTAAAAAAAAAAATAACAAAAACATAATCAAAACAAATAGACTTTGAAGTTATTTCGTTGAAATTCTTGTTTACTCTTCTAAGTACTGTTATGTACAGAGATGTTTTATGTTTGTGTGTTCAAAGCAGTAGAAGCAAGTTTTATTTTCATTTTTTTTTTTCGGAATGAATTATTTCTTCAAATTTCAATAGTAACAAAAATTGTTTGTACTAAATACGCTTAAGGTCTTATAATAAAAATAAAACGATTCGTGCTGACAACCTATTTTCACTTTTACAGTTAACTGTTTGATGACGTTAAATGTGACGTCATTGTTTCAGTTTGTGCACGTGCACATGTTCTGCGGGCTGATAACTAGTTCTCGGCCCCGGGCCGCAAACTCATAATAGGTCACGTGACACTCATAATCAGTTTAAATCATAGGCAATTTTGTTACTATATATAGTAACAAGTGTATTAACATAGAATAATCCACGTTCAACAATTTATTGCGGGTTATTACTAAGTATTAAGTATATTTGATTGTGAATGCACCATTAATACACTTGTTACTATATATAGTTACAAAATTGCCTATGATTTCAACTGATTATGAGTGTCACGTGACCTATTATGAGTTTGCGGCCCGGGGCCGAGAACTAGTTATCAGCCCGCAGAACATGTTCACGTGCACTAACTGAAACAATGACGTCATATTTTACGTCATCAAACAATTAACTGTAAAAGTGAAAGTAGGTTATCAGCACGAATCGCTTTATTTTTATTATGAGAGTTTAAGCGTTTTAAGTACAAACACATTTTTGTTACTATTGAAATTTAAAGAAATAATACAACAAATTCATTCCGAAAAAAATGAAAATAAAACTTGCTTCTAGATTCTACTGCTTTGAACACACAAACAGTAAACATCTCTGCACAGAACAGTAGTTCTAAGTGTAGACAAGAATTTAAACGAAAGAACTTCAAAGTATTTGTTGTTGTTGTTGTTTTTTGTTGTTGTTGTTGTTGTTGTTTAAAAATGCTACTATTAGATCTAACAAGTGTATTAAAGACATTAATACACGTCAGAGTAGGGCCGGAAGGTGATAATCGGCCCTGAAATGAATAATGCCCTCGGGCTGAAGCCCTCGGGGCCATTATTCATTTTGCAGGCCGATTATCACCTTCCGGCCCTACTCTGCCGTGTATTAATCTCTTATTAATACACTTGTTACTATATATAGTAACAAAATTGCCTCTGATTTCAACTGATTATGAGTGTCACGTGACCTATTATGAGTTTGCGGCCCAGGGCCGAGAACTAGTTATCAGCCCGCAGAACATGTGCACGTGCACAAACTGAAACAATGACGTCATATTTTACGTCATCAAACAGTTAACTGTAAAAATGAAAGTAGGTTGTCAGCACGAATCGCTTTATTTCTATTATGAGAGCTTAAGCGTATTTAGTACAAACACATTTTTGTTACTATTGAAATTTGAAGAAATAATACGACAAATTCATTCCGAAAAAAATGAAAATAAAACTTGCTTCTTGATTCTACTGCTTTGAACACACAAGCAGTAAACGTCTCTGTAGTAGAAGTGTAGACAAGAATTTCAACGAAAGAACTTCAAAGTAGATCTATTTGTTGTTGTTGTTTTTTTGTTTTTTTTAATGCTACTATTAGATCAAGTGTATTAAAGACATTAATACACTTGTTACTATATATAGTCAAACAGTTAACTGTAAAAGTGAAAGTAGGTTGACAGCACGAATCGCTTTATTTTTATTATGAGAGCTTAAGCGTATTTAGTACAAACACATTTTTGTTACTATTGAAATTTGAAGAAATAATACGACAAATTCATTCCGAAAAAAAAAATAAAAATAAAACTTGCTTCTAGATTCTACTGCTTTGAACACACAAACAGTAGACTCTAAACATCTCTGTACAGAACAGTAGAAGAGTACTGTAGACAAGAATTTCAACGAAAGAACTTCACAGTATTTGTTTTTTTTGTTTTTGTTTTTTTAAATGCTACTATTAGATCTACCAAGTGTATTAAAGACATTAATACACGTCAGAGTAGGGCCGGAAGGTGATAATCGGCCCTGAATGAATAATGGCCCTCGGGCTAAAGCCCTCGGGTCCATTATTCATTTTGCGGGCCGATTATCACACTTATTAATACACTTGTTACTATATATAGTAACAAAATTGCCTATGATTTCAACTGATTATGAGTGTCACGTGACCTATTATGAGTTTGCGGCCCGGGGCCGAGAACTAGTTATCAGCCCGCAGAACATGTGCACGTGCACAAACTGAAACAATGACGTCACTTTTAACGTCATCAAACAGTTAACTGTAAAAGTGAAAGTAGGTTGTCAGCACGAATCGCTTTATTTTTATTATGAGACCTTAAGCGTCTTTAGTACAAACACATTTTTGTTACTATTGAAATTTGAAGAAATAATACGACAAATTCATTCCGAAAAAAAAAAGAAAATAAAACTTGCTTCTTGGTTCTACTGCTTTGAACACACAAACAGAAAACATCTCTGTACTGTACAGAACAGTAGAAGAGTAGACAAGAATTTCAACGAAAGAACTTCAAAGTCTATTTGTTTTGATTATGTTTTTGCTATTTTTTTGTTTTTGTTTTTAAATGCTACTATTAGATCTACCAAGTGTATTAAAGACATTAATACACGTCAGCGTAGGGCCGGAAGGTGATAATCGGCCCTGAATGAATAATGGCCCTCGGGCTAAAGCCTTCGGGTCCATTATTGATTTTGCGGGCCGATTATCTCCTTCCGGCCCTCTCCTGCCGTGTATTAACC
Organism: Ruditapes philippinarum; assembly: GCF_026571515.1. Lineage (NCBI taxonomy): Eukaryota > Metazoa > Mollusca > Bivalvia > Venerida > Veneridae > Ruditapes > Ruditapes philippinarum. Next base: position 5,238 of record NW_026854696.1, on the reverse strand, counting down.
TCTTATTCCAGTTGAAAAGCGCAGGAAAGTAAGAACATATAATAATTTTATATATAATGCCCTTTATCATATTTGTATTTCCAAGTTCATATTAGGGTTCATGCATTTGACAACCCGGACCGTAGAGGAAACGGCGGAAACTAAGAGTCATAATATTTGACCTTGATGCACCACCGAAAGGTAATATAGCGATGTGCAGGGAATTCCACAAATGTGATGAATCCAGCCAAAATATCACATGTGTCAGACATTTACATGTTACACGTGATCACGTGTTATACCTTATAACCAATGCCGATTTCTGACTTATTAAAAGCGGCATGGCAGGTATGCATATATTTTTGCATTACGGCATGTGAGTTATAAAAACATAAAGTTAACACATATTCATGGCATTTTCGAGAGTATCATATTAGTTATAAAGATTTTGAAAGGCTATACAATATTGCCGTATATAAACGGTTGTTTGAAAATATAATTCATAAACATAAATTTTTTATTAAATAAACAGCAGTCGTGTATATAAATATATAAACTTTATAATACTGCATGTTTGTAACGTATTTTTTCATTGGAAAATCGAGACGTTTATCTAATTATAGAGCTCTTTGGTTTATTTGTAACTTTATTTTCTGATTTTTACAACATGTACAAGTATTATAAAGAATTTCGATCGATAGCCATTAATATTGCGAACAACCGTTTATATACGAACATTTATTTAATTTTACCCATGAAATATGGTGCTATATCAGTCAAATATATTTCATATTTTTTAAAAATAAATATGAAATATAAATATGAAAGTGGGCGGAGTCAAATCTCATATTTATTTTAAGGGACTTCTTTCGCCGTTTTGTTTGAAAAATCTGATAAATATAAAACAACCTTTTTCTTGAATTTTGTTTCGAAAACTATCTAGCATGATAGAAAATGATCTAACTAAGAAAATTAATCCGAACACCAATATCTTTAATTCAGTAATTAACGCTGTACAGACGTTTAAAGAGTTGTTTACATGACGTCACAATGTAGCGCCAAACAGCGCGTGCTTACGCATAAATTACTGCGCGCTGCACAATTGCAGTTGGTAGCAAGCAAGGGGATTCGTTACCATTTTCTTTGATACTGAAATTAAATAAAAAGGTTATTTTTTCGTTTTTCGTGAAATATGGTATATATTTTCACTCAACATGATAAAATGCCACATATTTCACTCGCCGTACCGGCTCGTGAAAATATGTGGCATTTTATCATGTTTCGTGAAAATATATACCATATTTCACGCAAACGAAAAAATATCCTCTTAATAATCTGTTGGATTTATTTACAACGAACTCATAATACATCAAGCATTTTTTGTTAGAGAAAAATGAGATAATTTCATAAATCGACGGCAGCCATGTATCTAAAAAGTACATTGTATGTATTTATTACATGTTTTGCAGTAGATTACTGAATTATTACGGTTAATTATATTCTGATAATTTCACAGAAATGATTACCAAATATAATTTCACAGTAGCCGAACTATATTTGGCGTAAAAATAAAATATTTATCATTAATGAATGTTTTTTTTAGCGGAAATGTAGTCAATCATATTAAAAAATGTACGTGATAACTGTAGTTCGTAAATATTTTCGAACGTTGTGCTGAAAAACATCTAAAATCTAAAAATAATCATGGAATTATATTTTGCTTCAACATTGTGACGTCATATTTGATGACGTCATGAAGATAAGAGCATGACGTTACGCGGCAAAAATCAGTAAAATGGTGTAAAAATCGTTAAAAAATCATGAAATAAACAGAAAATTTGTTTGTTTTACATGTAAGATCAAATAATATTTCACTCGTGAACCCCAGCTATTATATTTTCTCTCGTGGCTACGCCACTCGTGGAAAATATTGCATCTAGTGTTCACTCGGTGAAATATTTTTCGATCTTACACTGAAACCAACAAATATCCTCTATATAAACGTCACGATTATCCAATGAAAAGTGACGTAACAAATGTGCAGTGTTATAAACACATACACGCAGAATTAAGGAGGTTCAATATAATTATATTCTTTAAATTAAGCATGATGCTAGAATATGATAACATAAACATTTAGAGCGGAAAAAAACTTAGGGGTCACCGATCTCATTTCCTGTACGTGAATTTGATTTTTTCCTTAATTGTGGTTATTTCAAGGTCATATAACTTAAATGCAAGTCTGAAAAATCTTTTTTCTCCCGCTTATTAAGTTCTTTACTATAATTGTGTACATTTTTAAAGAAAGACTTAATTCCATAAAATACTTCTATTTCCTTTTTTTTTTATTTCATTTAATACTTTAAAATTCTTTAAACATATACCATATCTGAAACCATTTTTTATATATATGTCACAATTTAAGAAAAAGAAGAAAAAACGCGTAGGTCTTTACTAAAAAGTAATAGAGAAAAAACTTTTCCTGAAATAACTCTTACGGTGTTAACATAAAATTTATTTATATTAGTGTTCTCACTATATGGTAATATAACACAGTGACATTAAAAACTGAGGTTGTTTTTCGTATTCAAGAAGCATGTTCTGTTTATCTTTACGAGTATCTTTTATATGTCTGTATGACAAAAAATGAACTTACGGTCTTTTTAAGTTCAAGGTTGAACGTAGATTATTCAATGATAATTATGGCTGAAGTAATTTTCAATGTCAGGAAAATGAAAGCGGACCTCGGACATATACTTGTACGAACGTATATATATATGATAATTAATATCGTTTTAAACATCAAATAAGCACGTTTCTCAGATGTCAAAGTAAGAAAAGGGCTGTACTCAATTGAAAAATGCCTTACGTCAAGTTAAATTCTTAAAATATACAAAAATGGTATCGGGTCCACCGCACTGCGTTGCAATCGAATCCACCGCCGTCTGCGACGAAAACATTTTTTTTCATTTATTTTATAAACAGGCAATAATAATATCCAAATTTTCCAAATTATGGTTAATTTGTGAAAGTATCATTGATTGGATGTGATGCCGATGCATTATTGGGTCGTTTTGCACACATTTGTATGTGTTTTAACCAAAATTAGACAAAAGTGGCGTCCCCTCATCAAACTGTACAGAAGTATTTGCATAAACGGCAATGAATTGCACCGTGTCCTTGTAATAGGTTGAAAGAGTACATATGTGGGCTCCAGTCTCACTGAGTGTTTCCAGTAAAACATTAAAACATAAAACAAAATTCAGTCATATACTTACCGAAAACAACAAACGGCCATATTTTATCCACCGCTTCTGCGACGAATACTCCACCGTCGCTGCGGTAGACCCACCGCTTCTGCGAAAGCTATGGCCAGTGTGATTTTCGTCAGTAAAATATTGGTTCATTGTAATGCATAATATGTTCCCAAGTAATGTGTTCTTTAAGCTGAAACATGCATATGAGCCATAGCTTACAGTTAATTGTATTTTTAAGCATGGGTCGAAAAAACGTTGGTTTCATCTTGTTGTACTCCTAGCCAAAGATCGTTTATTGCATGTTGTTACGTAATGTAATTAAATTATTAGTCAAAGATTTGTTTTACTGTATTCTTTAATAGCGTTAGTTTTCTCTTAACATTAGCCAAAGATCGCTGATGTTACATTTTTTAAGTCCAGGACCGTTTGTTTCAAAACTTTGTTTTCATTTAATGCATTTCCATACATCATTCAAAGAGTGTTGGTGATGAGTTGTTTAATTCAATTTACACCAATTTGTGCAGGTTTCATTTTGTTGAAGTCTCAAATAGTAGTCAAAATATAGCGTTGTCTTATCTGGCAAAAAGCAAAGAACGCTTCGTTTGCATGATATTCTTGCAATTAAGAGCCCATATAGAGCTATGATAGCAATGATTTTATTGCAATTTGGAATTAAACAGTGTTTGCATGTTGTTTCTTTATCAAGTTAGAAACATTTGCCAAATGTCATTGGTTTCATCTTTTGTACTGTCGTAATGTAAATTTATGAGCATTTTTTGCAATTTGTTACATTCCAATCAAGTGGAGCTTAAATTTTATTGTACATGTATTCTCATATATTTGTTGTTTGTTCATCATCAGTAGAAGTGCGTTGGCTGCGTTTCGTCACTTCCTTTTTACATGAAATTGACGTCGATTACGCTTGCTGTATTTTCAGTGAACAGTTGCACGTGTCTTATATTCATAAATTCCACAGTTGGATCCTCGTTAGTATTTATTCATTATATATGATTCCAATAATCAATTATATGACTATTTATATTTTTGCCTAAGTGATATTTAACTGTACTCAACAACCCATAAGCTATAAATCGAAATGTCTGGCATATTTACAGTATCTGGAAGTATAATTGTACTCCTTTGAGATATATCTACAAACAATGAGATAAATATGTCCTTCGTTTCAGTAAAAATATTTTTCTGACCGTTCTTGATTATTGTTTTCTGTATCTGTTGCCCCGATGACAGGAAATGTCTGGACATTTGTTACTCTGCTTCAACTTCTACTGTGCAGCTCTTTCGTAAAGCATCGAAACACAAGGCTACGCCCCCTCGTACAAATCAGATTGCCGAGTGTTTTGATGTTCTTAATCTTTTGTATCACGTTCCCTGTTGTTGTCACAATATGAAATCCCAGGAAAAAAACAAATGATCGAGCATCTGAATATGATATTTATATTGCTTTCCCTTTCTCTGTCGTCACAATTATTAAACCCAAGAAAATATGAGCCAGTCAATGGGTATGCTCTAGAGTGCGGGTACTAGTAACTCTGACACATTTTCAACAGAAAGGTCCCAAAACTATGAAAATAATTTTAACTTTTACAAGAATGACATAGATTCCAGATCCATTGGAGTCTTGTTTCCATTGTTCTCCATTGATCTCCCATTTCTAGAATTTTGAATTAGTTGACGACACTTTGATGCCACAAGTCAATGTTTTATTAATTGTGACTAGTGCTATCCGATTTGCTGCCAGTCGGTGCTGGAATATGATACACATTTATCTTAATTTCAGTCAACTCCATCAAAGTGTCTGAATATATTTGCGCAGCAACAAGTTCTCGGGTTTTATATTTGTATAACTATGTCAGAAATCTACAAATGAATAAGATAAACTAAACCAAGTGTTAAAGAATCTCCATTTCTCAAGTAAATTTAACTGTCATTCTGTTTGCCAAAAAGACTTAACAATGTGAAACGTGTTCAAGCCAATCGATCA